>NW_028324305.1:10978297-11098297 GCF_058129835.1 Hydra viridissima
AAAAACTAGGGTTTAAAAATTAGGGTGAATAGACATAAAAACTCTGTCTTGGTAGTATAATTTAAAGTTATTAACAAATTGTACAATAAAAATATCTGTTTTTATACTATTTACAGTAAAACAAGCATTAAGATAAAAAGTAAAACATAATATCAATAGTATCTTAATGCTTTTCTTTTAGGTTGCCCGTCTTTCAAGAGATGGTGGGATTAAATTAAAAGAAAATATTAACATGTTAGAAAGGTAATATTGTGATGCTGTTGTGGGGACCGATAGCACTGAGTAAACACTAAATGTGCAACATAATAACAAACACAAAAATTTTTCAAAGCGTATTAAAGGTAGAGTAACTTTTAAGTTTATAAGTTTTATTTGTCTATGCTATTGTAGTTCATGGTGTTAATTTTTTTAACAATTTCTTTTATGCAGACTAAAAAATTATTAAAGAAGATATTGGGTAAACCATGAGAACTGATGTAAGTTTCCATGCATATTTGATAATTAAGAATATTTATTTATTGATATATTTTGATGATGAAATGGATACAACCCAAAAAATGACTGCCATAGAGGCCTAAAAAATTTTTTAGGCCTCTATGGCAGTCGCAACACTTTGCACCAAAATTTGCACTTTTTAAGGATTGATTGATTGAGCTGAGTTTTTTTGACTAAAGTTTAAAAAGTATTTGGCACAAGGTGATGAAAGAGAAATAGGTACTCAAATTTTTTTACACATCACATTGACATGATCAATTACCAAATATGTCATATACTTGTCTGTAGCACACTCATGTCTCCAGATATTTGATAACCACTAAGAGTTTCAAACTTTGTAAAAAAAATGACATCTGCTGATGCAAAGTTCAAAAAAAAAACTATTTGTAAAACATTAAAATATACTTCAAAATTTCTCAGCATCTTTTTAGTCTCCATAAAAGTCAATAAGAGGAAATTGTTGATTTCATTTTTCTAATTTTAGGGAGTTAACAGTTTTAGTGGCTATAATTATTAGGGAACAGAAATTTTGTTGATTTTGTTGTATCTGTGAGAAATGACAACATCTCATGAGAGATGTGTGGCCACTTATGAGAGTTGTGTCATTTTGTTCAACTCTTAACTTAGAAATATGAATTGGTCTCTACGCAGAAAAAATAATTATGTGCGGTACTTTCAGAGAAGTAGGAAAGGGTTGAACTGCAAACCTCATGAATACAAGGTGAGCGCTCTTACAACTATTCTACTACTGCACTAAAGTTGACAACAATTTAGCTGATATCGACATTGACGAAAACCTGAAGTAACAAAACAGACTTAATATAAAAAGTTTTTTTTTTATTTACCTGTAAGGATGGTAAATTGGTTAACTTTTCTGAAAGTTTTTAACGTTTTCAGTCAGTTTAAGCTGTTCTTGTCGGGTAGTTAATGGATTATTTTTTTGAAGTTTCATTAGTTGCTTGTTTTTGTAACCGAAATAACTTTACTTACATGATTTGAAATTCTAAATTAATTAAAGTTGGTTTTTATATATTTATGCCTTTATACTTTCAACTTTTATTTAGCTTGTGTCATGACGAAAAGAAGCGAAGTTATGGTAGTCGATATCAAAGCGGAAGTTCAAAAGGTATTGCGGTAGGCTCTAGCAAAGTTGTTGGCAGGAATGGTGGGCGTCTCTAGAAAGATACTGATGCAAAATAGAAAGTTGTTTTTTGTAATGAATTCTTTTACGCCAGAAAATATGTGCTATTCTTTAATTGTATTTATTATGTTGGTTTAACATTGCTCTACCACATAATGACATCGTCTTTACGTCAGTATTTTGACCTCGTTCCAACGTTGGTTTAACATCGCTCGACGTTGGTTTAACATCGCTCGACGTTGGTTTAACATCGGAATTCTGACGTCGCCCGATGTCTTTTTTTCGACGTCGCCTAACCTTTCCATTTCCAACGTAAATCCGACATCGATCCGACGTCAGCTCCGACGTCGATCCGACGTTGTTCCGACGTCGCTTTGCCCACTGGGTTTGCTATTATTATTACAATACGTATTGTAATAATGGCATAATAAAAAAACAGCAAAAGCAAGAAATTTTCGAAATATATCTTGTAAGCATTTGGCTTCGCGTCTCTAAAATCATCATGGATGACGCAGAAAATATTCAAAATAATGACGGTTATGGCAAAACGACATTCGGCCAGAACTCTGTAGCCGCCACAATCGGGCCAGTGTTGGCCCAATAACAAATGCTATCGCAATGGCGTACGACTACTCGCCAGAAGCATGCCAGACTCGGGCCAGTACTGGCCCGTTACTAATCTAGTCGTTACGGTGTGCGATGATTCGCCGGAATTCAGGCCCAGTGTCGTAGGCTGTCCGGGTACATTCTTATTTCAAAAGTTTTTAATCCCTTTTTTTGCTTTAAATAAAATCGAGAAAAAATGAAAATCTGTAAATTCTCATACTGAGAGTACGGAGATCAAAATGAATCTCACAGGAGCAACAGGAACTCATTCAAGAAGTTTTAAGAGGTTTGTCTTAGCCTCAAGTTGCAGCTCTTTTTAGAGTCACCAATTCAGAAGTCACATAATATTATTTTTAACATCATTAAATAATTTAGATATAATAAACGTTTAGACTCATTAGTACTTTTTACTGTTAAATTTTATTGTTAAAAATAATAAAAAGTGCAGGTTACCATAGAAAGAGACGATAGGATCATTACAAAATTCTAATTAGACAATTTAATTCAAGTATTAACTTCCTGTTAAGCATGGTAGAAGAAACATAAAGAAAATTTTAGTTTAGAAGAAAAGTTTAGAAGAAAATTTTTTTAGTTTTAAATCAACGTTCTGAAAGTCGTCCAAAATATCTGAGTACGCCAACATAAAACTAAATTATTTTGTAAAAATTATTGGTGAAACAAGTTTACATCATAAAGTCGAACGATGGCAAAATTCAAGCATCAGAAAAAGACGGGAAAATAGAAAAGAGTTTAAATGATTACAAGATTTAAAAGTATTAATGGATCTGTAATCCAATTTAAAATATATTGCTTAAAAAAGCCAATTGTGTTAACATATTATTGATTCTAAAAAACTTAAAGCTTCGAGTATCAGAGTGTGAAAAGTTCAGATTAAGTGATCCATTTCCCTTTTTATTTTTTTTATTTTTAAGAAATTACTAAAACTGCTTTTTCAATTTTAAGGGAGTGAATAGGTTTTAGAACTTGCTCACTACGTTCATATAAAGTGATGACGTTACTAAAGTAGATTTTAATGTTGAATTTTAAAAAAAACTTTGCACTTTAAGGATATGAAAGTCATGAGATGCAAAAAAGCCTAAGGAAATCAAAAGGTGAGAAGAAATAGTTTGAATGTTCCAGTAAATACTGTTTAAATATTAGGTCGAGTTTGCTGGAACAATATGCAGTTAAACAAGTGTTCAACACATATCTTAAAGCAAAGAAATTGCAAAGAGTTCTTTAAAGTTAAGACAGACAGGAAAATGTATTTGAACTTTAAAAGTTTATGCTATATATATATATATATATATATATATATATATATATATATATATATATATATATGATTTATATACAATATAAATTTTTTGTTTATGTTTGTTTTAAAAAAAATTACTCGAATCTTAACAATAATCTGAAGCTTTTCTGAAACAAACAAACAAAAAACCTGGTGACGTTAAAAAAAAAGAGAGCTTGTGTCAATTACGTCATTTCATCTTGGTGAAGCACTGTACTTTTCGCCTTGTTATTAAAAAAAACTAGAATAGCTGTTGTTTATAAAAAATTAAAATATTTGTGTATTTACTCTCAAACAAACTTACAATAAATCTTTCAAAAATTTAAGGAAAAAAACACTTAAAGCACAATAGCTATTTTAAGGTTTTATTTTACGTTTTATATAAAAATACCGAAATCTAACTTCATAGTTGAAAATAGTTAATTTAAAAACTGGCCTATGTAAGATAAACGTAAATATTGCCAATCACTTATTAAACTCTTTACCATAGTTAAAATCATCTTTAAAATCTTATCAGCGAATTAGTTTTCTTTCGAAATAAGACAAAAACTCTTCCTCCAAGATTTATCTGTCTGGTTTATTATGCTCCCGAATAAAAGTGCAAACTGTGTTAGTTAAATAAAAACTGTTTACAATTCAACTTTTAACTCTATATAAGCATGCAAAGCGATGTTAATTTAGGAGTGCTCAATTAAATGTTGACAAAACAAGAAAAGAATCAATCAAGCGTGAGTAACGCTGGGCGTTGTTTCGTTAAGTAAAATTACAAAAGCTTATTTGTGTCACTTCGCGTATAGTTATTGTAGAAATATACACAGTTGAAAATAGTATTTTGGTATCTACATAAAAATGGCTTGTCGACCAAAGGGATATGGAATGACTGCAGAACTAGCCAACAAACGTGCAGCAAAGTTTGATCCTGATTTAACAAAGGAAGCAATGGAATGGATTGGAGAAGTATTGAGAGATGGTGGGGGGGAGCATGCTGAGTTAGCATCGCAAATTGGAGTGATTGAAAGTGCTAAAGATGTTCAAAACATTCTAAAGGATGGAGTAATACTGTGTCATTTAATTAACGTTATTCAACCTGGGAGCGTAAAGAAATTTCAGGCTTCGAAGCTGGCTTTTAAACAAATGGAAACCATTGGTCAATTTTTGACAGCATGCGAAGGTCTCGGAATAAACAAAATAGATCTTTTTCAAACAGTCGATCTATTTGAAGGGCAAAATATACCTCAAGTTATAAACGGAATTTTCGCACTTGGAAGAAAAGCTAGAAAAATATATGACGGACCAACTCTTGGACCTGAAGAGGCAACCGAAAACAAACGCGAATTTACTGAAGAACAATTGAGAGCCGGTGAAGGTGTTATCGGCCTGCAAGCCGGTTCAAACAAAGGAGCATCCCAGGCCGGACAAAATTTTGGCAAAACCAGAGCCATTATTGATTAGAATTTTAAAACCTTTTATTTTTTGGAATAAAAAATTGCATTCACCATATTAATTAGAGAAAAATATTTATAGAACAACTTTAACGAGAGAAGCGACTGTTAGTTTTAATTAATTTTTTTATTACGAAAAATTACTTTTTAAGATTTTTACTACTGCTATAATTCTTTTTTTAAACATTATATTGATGCCTTCCCTTTCGTTTTTTTTTTTTTTTTTTTTTTTTTTTTTTTTTTTTTTTTTTGAATAATCAGAGATTAATATTTGTTCCGACTTATGTATGACGCGTGTACGTTTAAGTCTTTAATTGCTGTTCTCAATGATGAAATCGACATATTTGTTTGAATCTTTCTTACGTTTGAATCAGCGTAAACATGAGAAGTTTATGATAAGTTCAAATTATTGCTTTCAAAAATTACTCCCCAGACTTGATTTTAAATTAAAAAAACTTAATACTTAAAGTAAGGAAAGTGAGCGCATCAGGTTTTTAAGTTCATTTTTTCGTTTGTTTTTATTCTGACTAAAAGTTAGAGTAAAACTAACGTTATTCTAAAAACTTATGTCTCCTAGCGTTTTTTCCATGAAACTGGTCCTTACACACAGTTGTTGTGCAAAATAATAGATCTAAATTTTAAAAACTAAAACATAATTATATAAAGAGAATAAAATGAATATTCCATAAAAAACTACAAAAAAAAATTAACAATCGAGAGTAATTTTAATAAATAAGCAGCAATCGCTGATTAATTCAATTGCAACTGAAATTAAGCAAGACATCAAAAAACAATAGTGATGATAATAAAACTTTGTTTTTAGAAAGACAATAACAGAGTGTATATAGCAACTTTTGAATTGTTGGAAAGCTGCTAAATAAAATGTTTGGTTATCAGTCGTTTTTAATGTACAGTTTCAGCAATACGAGGAAGAGGATAAGCAGAGAGTTGTGTATATTTTTCTATTGTTTGTGAGTAATTGATAGGTAAATGTTTTTTATGGTTACAATTTCAAATATTGTTTTTTGTGGCTGAATAAGAGTGAATTTATAGCATTAACTAGCGTAAGAGTGAACATGATACATAGACTGAATAAAACAAAAATTGAAATAAATGAACTGCACATTTTTTCACAAACTGTGGAATTTGACGCGATATTGGAATAAGTACGAATTGGCATAGATGTAAACTGAGGCCAATGTTACAAAACTTACTCTTTCGTAGCACTACGAGTTTCGTAAAAACGTAAAAGTTATGTTGGAAATTTATCTTGTTTAAAAAAAAATTACGAAAAATCTTTCTAATTATTTACGAAAATCAAAAATTCTTGGTTACAGACAGCTTTGTTTTTAGGCAAGAACAAAATTGTTTCCTTTTTCCACTGTTTTAAATTTACTTCGCGAAGTTCAAGAAAGTTCGCGTAAATACTAAAGTAAATGTTTTATAATATCAGTCCCTGACATCAACGTTATAAAGTTACTCTTTTGAAACAATTTTAGCTTTTATTTTAGCATTAATAAATAGGGGAGAGGGGGAGCATTAGAACGTTTCGACAAGGAATTAAGAAACATTTTTTGCTATTTTCTGAATGTATTAGCAAAATTTTAATATAGTTTATGTTCAGAAATATTAATGGTTAAGTACAATACTTTTGAATATTCTAAACATATTGTTTATTGTACTAATGCTCCCTTTCATGGGGAGTAGGGTATAAGAAGAAAAAAAATTTTTAATATCATATCGCATACCCTCTGAAATTGATCCCATATATGAAGGTGTTCTGTGTGCAAAGTATTTTCTATAAATATTAAAATAAACCCATCCCTTAAAGACACTCAATTTTTCGATGAAAGCAAAACATTTGTATGATACTTCGTTATTACAAATGCTACTAGTAATGCAAAAGAAATATATATATTCTTTTGTAGTATCAAATTATTTTCATACATTTTAGTATTTATGAGTTCATCCTATTAACCAAAAAAAGCTATGTATAAGTCAAAACATAATGTTGTTAATGTAGTCTAAAGAATGCAGGGACAAGGTCAATTGTAAAAGTCATCTATTCAGATAGACAGTCTAATGACAAAAGCCTCACAATATGACATTATACATTAAGGATTACTTCATAACTTTCATACATCATTGGGGCAGTTACCAGAAGCCCAAGATTCAAGAGTAAGCATGCTTAAATAGATTGTCTATATTTTGATAATAATGACAAAAGCCCTTCAATATGGCACTAGGCATATACTTCTAGACTTTATACTTCTCATTGGACATCCAGTTAAAGATATTACTGGAGCAAGACTACCAAGTTTGAGAAGGGTAATGAGAAATCAATTTTTTGACATCAAAAAGAAAAAAATGACTGTTTCTGAAAGTGCTTATGTAGAACAGTTCTGGCAAAAATGCAGACTGTCGACACAACAGAAGTCTAACATTGTTAAAAAGATTAAAAAACGGTATGAAGAACATCTAAACATCATAAGAAACATGAAAAGAATCAGCAGTAAAGACAAGATTATACAGGAAAGCTTTGCTGCAAATTTAGATGATTTGTTTGACATCAATCATGCAGACTTTATGTCAATACCCACCCAACAACAAGTCGTCTTAAAGACAAATTGAAGACGTCTTGAAATTGGTCTTAAAGATGTCTTAAACTGGTCTCAAATGAAACACAGTAAGTCGTCTTATTCAAAACGTCTTAAAGTTGCCTTACTTAAGTCGTCTTAAAGTTGTCTTAAACTGGTCTCAAATGAAATACGGTAAGTCGTCTTAACTAAAACGTCTTAATATTATCTTATTTAAATCGTAATAATGACGGCTTAAAAAGTCGTGTGTGTTTATATATATATATATATATATTACCTTTCAGTCTCCTGCCAACATAAATATACATATTTATATTGTATTAGAAGGAGACTAGAAGGTGGTGACAGAAAATAGAAAGGTGTGAATATATAAACTATCCAAATGCAATAACTGAAAAAAGAGACATGATTTACAATAGAAAAATACTTCACAGCATCCACAAAAAAAGAGTACATGATTATAAAATTTTATTAATATTTTCGTGATGCTGGTGCGTTTTTTAACACACCCTGAATAAATTTACGGAGTGCCTTCTCCGAATCCTTTGGATATGTCTTTCGGACAGCCGCTAAAAAGAGAAAATTAATGAAGCAGTAATAGGTCATGAAAATCATTGTTTTTTTGGAAAGCAGCGTTAGAAGACACTTACCAATTATACATTTATAATATAAAGGTGGGTTTCTTTAAAATTTCTCTATCCGCCTCTCTGTCTATCCATGCTGAAATTTATCATCAGCGAACAATTTAATTTCTAAATTCGATTAGTTTCTCAGAAATCTCTAAAATATGTGCTTGTGATAACCTAGCCATAGGCCCTTTACGGAAGTAGTTCAAAATTCCTTTGAATTAGTAGTTGGTCTTTTGTATATAGTCAAAGCAGAAATCCGGAAACATATATAATACCAGTAGCTATAAAAGGAGACTATGGGTGGAATGCAAGAACCGAACTTCAAATTTGAAGTCGAACTTAAAACCTTAAGTGCGACTTGAGCGAATGCACAAAGCGAACTTCAACTCAAGTCAGACTTGAAAACCGCTAAAAATAGACCTTTTTCAAGTCTGACTTCAAACCAGACTTGAGAGAGCAAAAATTCCTTCCGAATGCAAGAACCCAACTTGAAATTTCAAGTCAGACTTCAAATCTCAAGTCTGACTTGAACGGAATGCAAGAAGCGAACTTGAACTGAAGTCAGACTTGAAAAACGAGAATTTTTGAATTTTCAAGTCATTTTTTCAAGTCTGCTCCAGACCAATCTTGAAACCAAACTTGAAAAAAAAAACAGACCGCCATTATCATTTTGCTGATGCGTAACAAAACTTTACTATTACTATATAACTTATTACAACCTTTGCAAGTATGAAAATGAGTTTTTAACAAGCAAAAGTAGTTACTTGGGCATATTCACCTAATTAATTTAGAAGGTTGTAATTGTATCTGATTTCATTTTCAAAAATGAAAATGAAATCAGATACAATTACAACTTGAGAAGTACACACATGTTGAATGTTGTTGTTGAATATTGTTTTGGTATATCAAAAAAAAACAATACCCTTGCATTAACATTCCCTTAGGAACAAAACTGCAAAGTTCCATAGCTATAATAATATCCTGTTTTGTGCTTCACAACATTGCCCTTCTACAAAATGATTATTGTGGAGGCAATGAAATACAAAATAGCAATGAAGAATGTGGTGCTAAAGCATTCACTAAAGATATTTTTGCAGAAACAAAGCAAAAGTCAAATTTCAGACTTATTTTTTTTTAAAAAAATTTGTGTCTGATAATGGATAAAGGGTGTAATAACAAAAACATTATTTTCAAATATTTATACTACATATTATTTCAAAAGAATTACATTTTATATTTCAAAAAAGTATTATATATGAAAAAAACAATTTCACTAAAAAATAAAGTGATAAATTCAAACATTCCAAAAACAATTTGGATCTGATATTGTTAGAAAATAATAATCCTCACATAGAATAATTCTGTTGTGTTGCTTTTTTAAAACTTTGTGAAAATTTTAACTGTGAAAATTTTCACAAAGTTTTGTTTGTATTGTTGCTTTTTCTGGAGAGAGTTTTTTTTTATATCATCTATTTCTATTTGTTTTTGCATTAGTTCTTTATCAAGATCATGAATTTCATTATATTGCTTTTTTGTATTTTTTTTTTATTAAGAGATTTTTGTTTAACGTTAAACTTTGTTCTTTTTCATGTGTTAATGAGCAAGATGCTATCAATGGTTTTTAAAAGTTTTCTTTTCTGTTTCTATAAGTGGCCCAATAGTTTCAGAAGACCTGTCTCCATATGTGATCTCTATTGACTTACATATGTAAATGGTATATATATGTGTAGGTATATATATATATATGTATATATATATATATATATATATATATATATATATATATATATATATATATATATATATATATATATATATATATATATATATATACGCACACATAGTATTATGTAGTATTAGTATTGAGAAAACTAATTTTGTTTAAAGTAATTTTCTCAGTATTTTTAAAAAAAAACCATTATTTTCATTAAAGTATTAGTAAAAAGATAAATAAAAATACATTAGTATAGTATCATCCCCAAACAGCGTCAAAATAAGATTCTGCATTTTCTAGAACATTTGCATGTATTTTAATTCAAATGGAATCTGTTAAAATGGAGAAATCAAGAGAAATTGTCTTGATCACTTAAGTGGTACATATGACCAACCGTTGCTTACCAACAACTTAGGATTTGGAACTGAAAGTGCCAAGATGAATTTATTTTTCTGATGAAAAATACATAGCAAGAACTTTTTTTTTTTTTTACTGTTATTAACTTTTTATTTAATCGTATATTATACAAATATCATTACACGGAATTTGTTTCAGTAAAAGGTTTTTCCCGTAAAAAAAATCCATTACCGCTATTGGTTGCGAAGTGCATTTTCCGATAAACGCCCTAAATTCAACGCCTCGACTATTTTTCAAGTTCGACTTTCTCAAGCACGAACTTGAAATTTTCAAGTCTCGTTTACGCATTCGCTCAAGTCAATTTTTCAAGTCTGACTTGACAAAGTCGAACTTGAGATTTCAAGTCGAACTTGACTCAAGTTCGGTTCTTGCATTCCACCCTATATTTTTGATGTTACTTATACGACTGGCAACCAAAATCGTAATCTGTCCGCTTGCGAAATTCTTGTTCTTCATTAAGCTATTTTAAACATCATTACTACTCTTCCTTCCCAAGAACCTTTGATAATGCACCCTTTCACAAGAATAATATCCAATATAAACAACAGTCCAAAAATGATCTTGCTGAAGCATCACAGAGAAAAGTTCTAACTTTAACAGTGTGTTCAACTGATTTTATTGTCAGACCGAATAACTTTAAACCACACAATTTTTGTCATTCTTCCGTAAATGGATATAAAGACGTAATTAAAAAGGCAATTAAGGAAGGAATTAAAGCATGGACGTATAAGAGTGGACGTGCAACTTATTACAGTTTAACTTTTCGTATTAGTTTAAACATTTACAGCATTTGTTTAATAAGACTGTTCATGATAAAGTAACTACTTCATGTTTTGATAAATTACTAAACAAATTACACCAAGATAAAGAAAATCAGTTGTCCGCACGAAGAGATTTTATCATTTTTTCAAGATAAACATTTGTAAACTTGGAAACTTTTTTCGTGTAAATAAAGTCTGTGAATGATAAAATAGACCTGTAAGGATAAATTTAAAATGACTAAAAAAGGTTTAGCTAAATAAAAAAAAGCTTAAATATACTTTTTTATCAAGATCTGATTTCATTCAATTCTTTCGTCCTTGATTCGCAAGCTTAGTCCTTGATTCACCAAGCTATTTTATAATTCATTTGATAATGCGAAACCTTTTCAAAAATTATTTAAATTTATAATTATTTTACAAAATGCAGCAGATATTTCATGTTTTCGTTTTTCATATTTCATATATTTTTTCATTTATCATAAAAAGCACATAATAACGCATTAGTTTTTGTCAAATAAAATTAAGGTTATATATAGCTGGTAAATCGTATTATGTTAATATTAAATTCTTAGTTCTTCTTGCGGTTTGCCATATATTGGCTTTGCCAAATTCTTTAAAACTGTGACAAATTATTTTTGCTTTCTTGTATTCATTTTATGTATAAGTTATTTAACCATAACTCTATATATATTGTTAAATATATATATATATATATTGTTAAATATATATATATATATATATTGTTAAATATATATATATATATATATATATATATATATATATATATATATATATATATATATATATATATATATATATATATATATTGTTAAATATATATATATATATTGTTAAATGTATATATATATATATTGTTAAATATATATATATATATATATATATATATATATATATATATATATATATATATATATATATATATATATATTACACACGTCTTTTTAAGCCGTCGTTAATAGGTGTTAAATATGACAACTTTAAGACGTTTTAAATAAGACGACTTACAGTGTTTCATTTGAGACCAGTTTAAGACATCTTTAATATCAATTTCAAGTTGTCTTAAATTTGTCTTTAAGACGACTTGTTGTTGGGTGGGAAACGTCCATAATTAAAGACATCTTAAACTGGTTATACCGAAAGACGTCTTGTTAAGATGTCTTACGAACGTCTTAAACTGGCTGTACCGATAGACGTCTTGTTAAGATAAGTTAAAGACGTCTTAAACTGGTTATTCTGAAAGACATCTTAAACTGGTTATACCAAAAGACGTCAAAAACTGGTTGTTGCAACAGATGTCTTGTTAAGATGTGTTAAAGACGTCTTAAAATGGTTATTCCGAAAGACGTCTTGTTAAGATATCTTACGGACATCTTTAACTGGTTGTTCCGACAGACGTCTTGTTTAGATGTCTTGCGGACGTCTTAAACTGGTTATTCTGTTAGACGTCTTGTTTAGATGTCTTGGGGACGTCTTTAACTGGTTGTAGGAAGACGTCTTAATGAGGTGTGGAAAAGCCGTCATAAACACGTCTTTAACTAGTTGCAGACGTCTAGACGAGTTAAAGATAAGTTACATACGTCTTAAAGTCGTCTCATGTTGGGTGGGTAATAATAAATGAAGAAGACATGGAGTTCCTAAGACTGCAGAAAGAGAGAAGAGCACCATAGGAGGCATAGAAAAAACACTGGCTAATAAAGAAAGAAGAGCTGAGGAGAAGCAAAAAAAAAGAGAGGCCTACCACATGTCAAGAAAAGAAGAAAAAGAGAAACAGTTTGAAAAGGTGACATTATCAGCAAGAAATTCATCAGTTGAAGAAAAATCCGAATGATTGTGATGAAGAAGACAAAGTCCAACTCAGTGGCAGTAGGCCTAAGAAAATCAAAATATTGTCATCACAAATATGCTGCATATAATATAGAACAAACACCAGCATTCAAAAGTCCTCAATGATTGTTGCTTTAGTTTTGAATGAAGTTGGACCATCTGCAGGCAACGTTGTATTATCTAAAAGCACTGTGCATTGAGTGACACAAGAACAACGCAAAAACAGAGCTCATCAAATTAAAGCTTCTCTTGTTCCATCAAAGTGTGTAGTACATAGGGATGGCAAGCTCATGCTTAAGAACAGTGCAACGTCAAATGATCTAGAGGATTGTCTTGCAGTATTGCTGGCTTCACTTGTTGATGGAATCGAGAATTTGCTAGGAGTTCCTGCTTTTTCATCAGGAACTGGAAAGGATATCAGTTAGGCTGTATATGAATTGCTTCATTCTTGGAATGAACATTACTGGCATGTGCTTTGATACAACAGCTTTGGCTAACACTGGACACAAAGCAGGGGCAGCAACACTGATAGAAGAGCTGTTGGGGAGAAATTTACTCTGGTTGAGCTGTAGATACCACATGATGAAAGTCTTGCTCTCTGATGTCTTTATAATATGCTCTGGACCCTCATCTGGTACCGACATACCTAATATTTAAGAGATTTAAATAGACTTGGTCTATTTATACAGAAACAGCTTCTATTGCAAGAACAGAAATTGTTTCTGTTTTAGAAGAATAGAACAGAAACAATTTCTGTTGCAAGTTGTTGAAAAACACAGAAAAGAACTTTGTTCTTCTAACCGCATTGATTTGTTTCACATGTAATATCATTGACTTTACTTTCATAAGCTTTCGTTTAAATATTTGTTTAAATTAAATGCTGTTACAATATAAATAATATGGCATTACATAATGATTATGCTATAAATTTAAGACATTTCAGAAAGAAAAAAAATTTTATTAGTGCAAAATGTCGTATTTGGTATTTTATAAAACTGGATGTCATTTTTGAGGGATCGGTTAAAGCTATGTGATTGGAAAAATATTTAGAAATAGAAGTCTTGTTAGATCATTTTGAGAAAGGGTATGCAATATGATTCTCAAACATTTTTTGGTTATTTTTTTTGGGTCATCCTAATGGGGAGCATTGGTACACAAAGTTTTTATATTAATATAGTAAGAAATTTCATCAAAAAAAAAGTGCGATATGAATGAATAATAAAAACACATTTTAAACCAACAAAATATTTTATAAAAATATCAAAAAAACGTAAACATGAAGAGGAAAAAACACATAAAAGTAATTACTTTACATTGTACATTGAATCGATGCTGGTAAAAGGAAAACTCTCCTAAACTACTTTTTTTAATTTCGATTAATTTTGCGATAGAGGTTTTTATTTAAAGAGTCTTTTCAATTTTTCCTCTTCAAATATTTTTTTCAGGAGTGTCTGAGTCTTCTAGACTTTCCTCTTTTTTATCCCTTGTTAGTAAGTTTATGCCCTGCAGCTTAGGGATACGGATAGAATATTTCCAGAGTTAACGAACCTTTTGATGTTCTTGGTAATACTTTGTCATGCACACTAGATTGTAATGATTTACCTCTATCTGTTGTAACAGCTATTGCAGGAGGTTTTTTCTCCAACCAATGTGTTTGGATCAGGGCTTGTTATATATGTAGAAAATATTTTTGCTTCATTTTGGCGGTTAAAATTTGCATTAACTCACAAATGAAGAAGCTTCAGAGGCAAACAACAAGAATTTAAGAAGCATTAGATTGAACCATACAAGAAAAATGTTCCTAAATGATGGAATGAGTGATTTATTTTTTAGATTGCTTGATGTAAATGACCCTCTTATACAGGAAACATCAGCCATAAAGAGAAAAAGAAACCAGAGAAAGACTTGACTTTCCCCTGAAATTCTTGAACTTCTGAAAAAACCAGAAGTGCCTCAGAGAGACACTGAAAGTGAAATTGAAAGTGATGGGGAAAACTCCAGCTAAAGCAAATTTTATTTTTGTCGAGGCTTAATATCAAACTCTCAAATTATCTATAAAGGTACTCGCAAGTTTAATAATTTTGTTCAAAGAACTAGTTAAAACAAAATGTGATGTGTTTAATAATGGACATAATATCAACCAAAGTGTGATAATGAAAGAAATTATCTCAATTTGAAATGATAGTGCATTGTTGATAGCCATATCAATATAATATGTAAAGATCATAAAATTTACTTTTGCAATATTAGAGTTTTGTTAAATTCTTGAACAAATAATGTTTTGTGTGAAAATAAATCAATTTTTTTTTTAACAATTCATTTGGCATATTTGAGTTGATTAAATAACGAGTAAAAGGAAATATTCGTTTGTTTTTTTTTATGTTTTTGACTTGCGTGGCATCAAGCTTTTTTAAGACAAGTATTTTATAAAATTAATTTAAAGCAACGGTTTCGAAAAAGAAAAAAAAAATTCCAAACTATTCCAACTATTTTCAATCCTAAAAAATTTAATGAAGCAAGCACTTTATTTGCTGATGAAGATTATGACAGACTTCAAGTGTGTTGTGTAAAGTAAAAGTTTTGTTTCATTGATAAATTTTCAAAAAAAATACTAATAACAATTAAATTATCAAAAACAATTTTCATTTATAAGTTTTTTATGTAATAGGCATACAAATCTTTTTTTTAGTTTTTACTTTGATTTAGGAAACTGAGAGGAATGAAAAAATTACTTTTAATTAAAATTTTTCAATGGAGTGCAAAGGTCACATTATTGAACCTAGTCATTGTTTTAAACAAATCTCGGGTTGCCATTTGAAGTATTTGCTAACCAATTTAAATCTGTTCATCACAACTTGTTAAAAACTCTGAGTAGATTCTTAACTACTGAGCCAATATCAAATCCACGGCAGTTTTAAATTGATACTTTTTGGAACTTTATTCTGAGCATGCGCAGTCAACAAGTGCAAAACATGAAAAAAAAAGTCTAGTTTTTTGAGTAGGTACAAACGGCGGGGCGGATCATTTAAACGTTACTAAAGCGAGTTATATTTCATTAAAAAAAACGATTCAGATATAGTTTAAATTCACTAACGATATAATATTTAGAAGGAATTTGCATATTACAATTTTATTAAACGACAAAAAAAAGTATATAAGTTTATAATATCTTATAAATTTTATGAACTCAAAAAACAACGTGATCCGCCAATTTGTATCAAGTGATCCGCCAATTTATATCAAGTGATCCGCCTAATATTTTGATTATTTGAATCAAACTCCTTTAATTTTAACGATTGTTTTACAAAAAAACAACGTGATCCGCCAAATTATATCAAGAGATCCGCCAAACTTTATGAAGTGATACGCCTAATATTTTGATTGCTTAAGTCTAACTCTATAAGTTTTAATGATAGTTCTACCAAAAAACAAAGTGATCCGCCAATTTATATTAAGTGATTCGCCTAATATTTTGATTGTTTAAATGAAACTCTGTAAAGTTTAATGATTGTTCTACAAAAAAAAAAACGTGATCCGCCGATTTATATCAGGTGATCCGCCTACTGTTGTCATCGGCCAGAGTGAATGTTTATTGCTTAAAAACAAAATCTTACTTGAAATTCTTTTATTCAACTGCTTATTAAACTGCTTATTCATCAAAATACCCTTCTTATCACAAAATTCTTTCTCTTCTTAAAAATCCTCTTTAAATCTCTTAAAAATTCTTTTCTCTTAAAATCCTCTTTAAATCTCTTCTTCTAACAAAAACTCCAACTTCCTAGATTCTTACTTTTTTTTGAGCTTTTATAGTTTTTGCTTGTTTTCCAGTTGCGATATCTTTTCATTTATTTATATGGCAGGTTGATGAGTCTTCATGTTTACGTCTTTTCTCAGTTGTTGTTTTTAACTTAATTCTTTTTGCTTTATCATTTATTGATGTGAAGAGTGGACGAGTCATCTTGTATGTGTCTTTTCTGATCGTTGTTTTTAACTTTTCTTATTATCGCTTTATCATTTACGAGTCTTCGCGTTTACATCTTTTCTCAGTTGTATTTAACTTTTCTTCTAACGCTTTATCACTTATTTATGTGAAGAGTTGGTGAAACTCTGTAAAGTTTAATGATTGTTCAACAAAAAAAAAAAACGTGATCCGCCGATTTATATCAGGTAATCCGCCTACTGTTGTCATCGGCCAGAGTGAATGTTTATTGCTTAAAAACAAAATGTTACTTGACAGTGTAAAAAAAACTCAAAGCAAAATTTGGAATGAAAAAGAGAGGGGGCTACACAACATGAATTTTAATTAAATATATTATTAAAAGATTTTATTTAAAGTAGGTTTTATTTAGTAGTAAACTTACGTAAAACTTTTAAAAGAAAAACAAAAACCATTATCAAAATGCAAGATATATTTACCATGAGGAACTAAAACTGCAAGGTTGTGGTTACCGATGTAATGGATAACAACAAGATCTGTCCGACTCAGATCACAGTACACAAACTTCTGGAAATCATTTGAAATTCCTGTTGGTGTAACTGTGGCAAAATGGATCTTTGTGTAAAGTGGCAAAGTCAGAGGAATTTTACTGGACCCATTTTGCTTCCACCTATACCCATCTGCCCGTCAATCATCTAAAAAAAAAATAATAATAATAATAATATATATTTATTTATATATACACACACATATACATTGCATATACAATAAACAACCACAATATTTACATGCAACATCACTTGGCAACAAATAAGGAGAATTTAAACTTTTGTGTGAACTAAAAAGAGCATGATTTAACAACTCATCAATTGTATAGTTAGTAGGTTCCACAGTATAAAATAAAAAAAGATATGGCAGGCAAAAAGGTGGAAATTGCTGGAATTATTGGAATTGCTTTATACATGGAGAACAACTTCACATCATATAAATTAAGTGACAGTAATCAGGACAACCAAAATTGTTGAGTAAAAAGAGCAAAAATATAAGCAAACAAACAAAGTTCAAAACATGCTGAGGTAATAATAAAAAATACAGCTGAGAACAAACCAAGTTTATACCAAGGTACGAATTCCTTATAAACAAAACAGAAAATTTATGGAACATATTCAGGGTGTTAGCTTGCCTAATCATTAGCCAAATGGCACCGAGTATACTGTAGAATTCCCAATGGGTTTAAAGTTTCCAAAATTCAATACCTCTTTTTTTTTTTTTTAGTAGCAGTAGTGGTAGTGGTAGTAGTAGTTGTATAGTAGTAGTAGTAATCTTAGTTGGCCTCATTTTACGATTTGCCTAGCTCTGGCGCTACAAATTTTGCCCTCATGTTACAATATTTTGCCTGCGTAACAATATTAAGTTACACAGAATGTTCTCATCTTACGAATCTGCCCTTATGTCACAAAATGTGCATAGCATGAGGGCAAAAACTGCACTCATGTTAAGCTACATAGTAACATCAGGGCATTTGTCATAAAACTTATTTATTTTAAGATAAACGATTAAGTAAGCAAATTGGTCAATTTAAACATGGCAAAGTTTGATGTATTAGTGGAATGATTAAGATTGATATAGTAATAAATTTAGATTGATAATATAGTTAGAACAATAACATATTAATAAATAATATTTATGTTAAACATATATGTAATAATATCTAAAATAAATTGAATAATGATATTGACAATATATTAATTAACTAAGATTGATAATAAAGTTAACTAATACCTAAATCTAACTTTATTATCAGCAATAAACACAAATTTATTGCTACCTAGGTAGTAATTAATCTGTGTTTATTGTTAAACCAACAATGTTATTTAACTTTTTGTTGTTTAATCATACTAATTAATAATACCTTTGAGGTCCTCATTGATGTAAGTTCTATGTTTTTTTGGTACTATAACTAATAGAGATTTACAGAGATAAAGAATAGAATCAGGAGTAATAAAGTAGCAAGCATGGTAAAGAGATACAACCTTAGCAGATGGTTAAGATCAGAAGTAAGATTTGATCCTACAAGTCAAAGGGTAGATGACTCATTCAGTACATTACTGTTCATAAATATAGGAAGATCTAGATTTTTGCGATAAGGATTCCCCGAAAAAAATTTAGTCTTATCTGAGTTAGAGATAATTCTCTACCAAAAAAAGAAAAAATATTATAATTTTATTTTGATTGCAAAATTATAAGTTTAATTTTATAAAAAATTTTTGAAAAGTTTTAACTTTGAAAATATGTCTCACCCATTTTAGGGCTAGAAGTTTGGGTTACATGAGGGCTTCGAACCGGGATTATAGATATATTCTGTTTATCATAAAATATATTCCTGGCTAACACCCCAACATTGCCACAAGTCAACAAATGTAAACAGTTTCAAGAACAAATTAGACAAATATTTAGCATTAAAAAAATTAACTTAATGAGTTTTAATAGTAATAAAAATTTTTAATACTAATAAAAAGTATAAAAAATTTAAACAAAAATTACTTTTGGTATTAAGTCTTCTAAGTAGTTTTTGTTTAAATTTTTTATTCTTTTTATTAGTATATACCTATATTATCAAAAGTGAGTTGTCAAATTGAGTTTCTAATTCACTACTAAATTATATTTTATATACTACTACTAAATTATATTTTATATACTACTACTAAATTATATATACTACTAATAAATTATAATTATAATTATAATAATAATACACATTTTATATACTACTACTAAATTATATAATATTTTTAATAATATAGCAGTTACTATATTGTTATAATTTATGATTTTTTTTAAGCAAGTACAATGAAAGCACATTGGTGCTCACATTTTAAAATCATAACACAGATACTTTTAAACAGCATGTATAAAAAAGGTCATTTAAAAATCTGCAGATTATTTTCTATAGCATGTCTTACACTGACATAATATAAAATAGACACAAGCATGTAAGTTTGCTATGGAGCCATTTTACAATAATAAATAAATCTTCAAATAAATTATAATAGGAAAGACAATTTTTAGCTTCAAAAAAATGTTGCATATTAAATGACATCTTGAAAATATTCAATATAATATTAAATGAAATTTAGAAGTCCTTTCATATTTATTAATAAGATATCTTGCTTTACTATAGCATAGCCTTAAGTAAAGGATAAACTATGCCTAAGTAATGTTAGATTTTACTTTAAACATATTAAAAGATACAAAGCTATATACAGTCTTGTAGACTACATGTAGGCTACAGTCTTCATTGTAGATTACAGGTATAACTTCTTTAAATGTGTTTAAAGTCTAACTTTACTTTAGGCATCGTAATTGATTTTTACTAGTATAATCCAAAAACTATGCTATTTACTACATTATACTATTTTAGTATACAAATATATTTAAAAAATACAAATACTATACAAGTGCACTGAAATATTGCTGCCTAACCTTTTCCATGATTTACTTGTATGACATAAACTTCGCCTGCCTTAGGATTGTTGAATGTAGTTGTTCTATCTTCATTATTGCTCTTGGCGATAAGATTTGCAATAACCTCTATTTTAAGGTGCTTTATGCAACCTATCAAAACTGGCACAGCCATTTATTAAAAAGTCATCTTAAAAAAATTTAGCAATATGTTTGTTCAGGTTAAATTCGTTTGCAGAAATTTAACTATTAAAAGTGGAGTAGGTACAAACGGCGGGGCGGGGCGGATCAGCGGAGCGGATCATTCAAGGAGTAGGTACAAACGGCGGGGCGGGGCGGATCAGCGGAGCGGATCATTCAAGTGACACGGCACTTTTAATAGTTAAATTTCTGCTAACGAATTCAACCTGAACAAACATATTGCTAAATTTTTTTATGATGACTTTTTAGTAAATGGCTGTGCCTGTTTTGATAGGTAGCATAAAGCACCTTAAAATAGAGGTTATTGCAAATCTTATCGCCAAGAGCAATAATGAAGATAGAACAACTACACTCAACAATCCTAAGACAGGCGAAGTTTATGTCATACAAGTGAATCATGAAAAAGGTTAGGCAGCAATATTTCAGTGCACTTGTATAGTATTTGTATTTTTAAAATATATTTGTATACTAAAATAGTATAATGTAGTAAATAGCATAGTTTTTGGATTATACTAGTAAAAATCAATTACGATGCCTAAAGTAAAGTTAGACTTTAAAGAAGTTATACCTGTAATCTACAATGTAGCCTACATGTAGTCTACAAGACTGTATATAGCTTTGTTTCTTTTAATATGTTTAAAGTAAAATCTAACATTACTTAGGCATAGTTTATCCTTTACTTAAGGCTATGCTATCGTAAAGCAAGATATCTTATTAATAAATATGTAAGGACTTCTAAATGTCATTTAATATTATATTGAATATTTTCAAGATGTCATTTAATATGCAACATATTTTTGAAGCTAAAAATTGTCTTTCCTATTATAATTTATTTGAAGATTTATTTATTATTGTAAAATGGCTCCATAACAAACTTACATGCTTGTGTCTATTTTATATTATGTCAGTGTAAGACATGCTATAGAAAATAATCTGCAGGTTTTTAAATGACCTTTTTTATACATGCTGTTTAAAAGTATCTGTGTTATGATTTTAAAATGTGATCACCAATGTGCTTTCATTGTACTTGCCTAAAAACAATCATAAATTATAACAATATAGTAACTGCTATATTATTAAAAATATTATTATAGTTTAGTAGCAGTATATAAAATGTGTATTATTATTACAATTATAATTATAATTTATTAGTAGTATATATAATTTAGTAGTAGTATATAAAATATGATTTAGTAGTAGTATATAAAGTGAGTTTCTAATTCACTCGCTGTTAACACATAGCTATGTGTTAACAGCGAGAGAATTAGAAACTCACTTTGACAACTCACTTTTGATAAAATAGATATATATTAATAAAAAGAATAAAAAATTTAAACAAAAACTACTTAGAAGACTTAAGACCAAAAGTAATTTTTGTTTAAATTTTTTATACTTTTTATTAGTATTAAAAATTTTTATTACTATTAAAACTCATTAAGTTAATTTTTTTAATGCTAAATATTTGTCTAATTTGTTCTTGAAACTGTTTACATTTGTTGGCAATGTTGGGGTGTTAGCCAGGAATATATTTTATGATAAACAGAAATATATCTATAATCCCGGTTCGAAGCCCTCATGTAACCCAAACTTCTAGCCCTAAAATGGGTGAGACATATTTTCAAAGTTATAACTTTTCAAAACTTTTTTATAAAATTAAACTTATAATTTTGCAATGAAAATGAAATTATAATATTTTTTCTTTTTTTGATAGAGAATTATCTCTAACTCAGATAAGACTAAATTTTTTTCGGGGAATCCTTATCGCAAAAATCTAGATCTTCCTATATTTATGAACAGTAATGTACTGAATGAGTCATCTACACTTTGACTTCTAGGATCAAATCTTACTTCTGATCTTAACCATCTGCTAAGGCTGTATCTCTTTACCATGCTTGCTACTTTATTACTCCTGATTCTATTCTTTATCTCTGTAAATCTCTATTAGTTATAGTACCAAAAAAACATAGAACTTACATCAATGAGGACCTCAAAGGTATTATTAATTAGTATGATTAGTCAACAAAAAGTTCAATAACATTGTTGGTTTAACAATAAACGCAGATTAATTACTACCTAGGTAGCAATAAATTTAAGTTTATTGCTGATAATAAAGTTAGATTAAGGTATTAGTTAACTTTATTATCAATCTTAATTAATATAGTGTCAATATCATTATTCAATTTATTTTAGATATTATTACATATATGTTTAACATAAATATTATTTATTAATATGTTATTGTTCTAACTATATTATCAATCTAAATTTATTACTATATCAATCTTAATCATTCCACTAATACATCAAACTTTGCCATGTTTAAATTGACCAATTTGCTTACTTAATCGTTTATCTTAAAATAAATAAGTTTTATGACAAATGCCCTGATGTTACTATGTAGCTTAACATGAGTGCAGTTTTTGCCCTCATGCTATGCACATTTTGTGACATAAGGGCAGATTCGTAAGATGAGAACATTCTGTGTAACTTAATATTGTTACGCAGGCAAAATATTGTAACATGAGGGCAAAATTTGTAGCGCCAGAGCTAGGCAAATCGTAAAATGAGGCCAACTAAGATTACTACTACTACTTCTACCACTACCACTACTACTACTAAAAAAAAAAAAAAAGAGGTATTGAATTTTGGAAACTTTAAACCCATTGGGAATTCTACAGTATACTCGGTGCCATTTGGCTAATGATTAGGCTAGCTAACACCCCGAATATGTTCCATAAATTTTCTGTTTTGTTTATAAGGAATTTGTACCTTGGTATAAACTTGGTTTGTTCTCAGCTGTATTTTTTATTATTACCTCTGTATGTTTTGAACTTTGTTTGTTTGCTTATATTTTTGCTCTTTTTACTCAACAATTTTGGTTGTCCAAATTACTGTCACTTAATTTATATGATGTGAAGTTGTTCTCCATGTATAAAGCAATTTCAATAATTCCAGCAATTTCCACCTTTTTGCCTGCCATATCTATTTTTATTTTATACTGTGGAACCTACTAACTATACAATTGATGAGTTGTTAAATCATGCTCTTTTTAGTTCACACAAAAGTTTAAATTCTCCTTATTTGTTACCAAGTGATGTTGCATGTAAATATTGTGGTTGTTTATTGTATATGCAATGTATATGTGTGTGTATATATAAATATATATTATTATTATTATTTTTTTTTTTTTTAGACGATTGGCAGGCAGATGGGTATAGGTGGAAGCAAAATGGTTCCAGTAAAATTCCTCGGGCTTTGCCACTTTACACAAAGATCCATTTTGCCACAGTTACACCAACAGGAATTTCAAATGATTTCCAGAAGTTTGTGTACTGTGACCTGAGTCGGACAGATCTTGTTGTTATCCATTACATCGGTAACCACAACCTTGCAGTTTTAGTTCCTCATGGTAAATATATCTTGCATTTTGATAATGGTTTTTGTTTTTCTTTTAAAAGTTTTACGTAAGTTTACTACTAAATAAAACCTACTTTAAATAAAATCTTTTAATAATAAATTTAATTAAAGTTCATGTTGTGTAGCCCCCTCTCTTTTTCATTCCAAACTTTGCTTTGAGTTTTTTTTACACTGTCAAGTTACATTTTGTTTTTAAGCAATAAACATTCACTCTGGCCGATGACAACACTAGGCGGATTACCTGATATAAATCGGCGGATCACGTTTTTTTTTTGTAGAACAATCATTAAACTTTACAGAGTTTCACCAACTCTTCACATAAATAAGTGATAAAGCGTTAGAAGAAAAGTTAAATACAACTGAGAAAAGATGTAAACGCGAAGACTCGTAAATGATAAAGCGATAATAAGAAAAGTTAAAAACAACGATCAGAAAAGATACCCACAAGATGACTCGTCCACTCTTCACATCAATAAATGATAAAGCAAAATAAATAAAGTTAAAAACAACAACCGAGAAAAGACGTAAACATGAAGACTCATCAACCTGCCATATAAATAAATGAAAAGATATCGCAACAGGAAAACAAGCAAAAACTATAAAAGCTCAAAAAAAAGAAAGAATCTAGGAAGTTGGAGTTTTTGTTAGAAGAAGAGATTTAAAGAGGATTTTAAGAGAAAAGCATTTTTAAGAGATTTAAAGAGAATTAGAGTATTTTGATAAATAAGCTGTTTAATAAGCAGTTGAATAAAAGAATTTCAAGTAAGATTTGTTTTTAAGCAATAAACATTCACTCTGGCCGATGACAACAGTAGGCGGATCACCTGATATAAATCGGCGGATCACGTTTTTTTTTTGTAGAACAATCATTTAACTTTACAGAATTTCATTTAAACAATAAAAAAATTAGGCGGATCACTTGATATAAGTTGGCGGATCACGTTGTTTTTTCGTAAAACAATCATTAAAATTAAAGGAGTTCGATTCAAACAATTATGATATTAGGCGTATCACTTGATATAAGTTGGCTGATCACCTTGTTTTTTTGTAAAACAATCATTAAAATTAAAGGGGTTTGATTCAAATAATCAAAATATTTGGCGGATCACTTGATATAAATTGGCGGATCACGTTGTTTTTTTGTAAAACAATCGTTAAAATTAAAGGAGTTCGGTTCAAACAATCATAATATTAGGCGGATCACTTGATATAAGTTGGCGGATCACCTTGTTTTTTTGTAAAACAATCGTTAAAATTAAAAGAGTTCGATTCAAACAATTATAATATTAGGCGGATCACTTGATATAAGTTGGCGGATCACGTTGTTTTTTTGTAAAACAATCGTTAAAATTAAAGGGGTTTGATTCAAATAATCAAAATATTTGGCGGATCACTTGATATAAGTAGGCGGATCACTTGATACAAATTGGCGGATCACGTTGTTTTTTGAGTTCATAAAATTTGTAAAATATTATAAACTTATATACTTTTTTTAGCCGTTTAATAAAATTGTAATATGCAAATTCTTTCTAAATATTATATCGTTAGTGAATTTAAACTATATCTGAATCGTTTTTTTTAATGAAATATAACTCGCTTTAGTAACGTTTAAATGATCCGCCCCGCCGTTTGTACTGTTTAAATGATCCGCCCCGCTGATCCGCTCCGCCCCGCTGATCCGCTCCGCCCCGCCGTTTGTACCTACTCTTAAAAGTGCCGTGTCACTTGAATGATCCGCTCCGCAGATCCGCCCCGCCCCGCCGTTTGTACCTACTCTAGTTTTTTCCATTACGTTTCTCTGAAGCTCAACCATTCTAACTTGGATTTCTCTCTGTTTGATATTTCAAATTTCTTCTAAACCGTAGCGATTTGTTTCAGAGATGACAGATGCAACCTTGTATTATAAGTTTTATCGTTGTAATCAAGATTTTCAACAAAAGTTTTTAAATCAAAAGTTAAAATATTTTTCTTGAAATGTTCAGTTTTTTAATCAGCTATAGTATAATGAAACAAATTTTCTGAAGCTGAAAGTAAACTCTTTGTTTTCTTCATTTTATTGTCCTTTTTTTAGAGTTAATTCTAAAGACCGGTTGTTTTTTTTTTGCACTTTTTTTATTCATCTTACATAACTGCCATATTTAGATATTTTGTAAACATGGACCATTCAACCAAGTTAAATCTTTTTTATCGAATATGTGGAGAAGCTATAATAAAAGACTCAGTTGATATGAATAAATATTCTGAAAATTCACTTTATGTAAACACCAGTATTGACAATAACAAGGTTCATCCACAAAAAATGTGTAGGAGATGCTAAACCATATTGAGGAACATTAAAAAAAGGTTCTAGCACCAGTGTTAAAGCAATCAACTGGTCATTACCATGCACAGAGAAATGTTTTTGTTTTCCAAAATTTCAGGGAGGAAAATTAAAAAATGAAAACCTGGTTGACCATGTGTCGTAGGACAAAATCAAAAGAGATGAAACCAATGTTGTGTTTAAATGCAATAGATATTGATCCTGTTTCAAATCCATATTTAAAATTATGTATATGCAAGCTATGCAACAACATCATGTATAAGCAACTGATACTAAAAGAGTGTCAACATTCGTTTTGCTAAGTGTGTTTGTTTTAGGAGATTAAAGGAAAGTTGGAAACAGAAGCAAAATGCTTTATTTGTGAACAACATGTTCTGTTAAATACAGTTTTAAATTCTGTTAATGTGATACAAATGATAGAGCACATTCTTTTAGGTTGCAATAAGAAATGCAAATTAAAATATACAGTTAAAAAAATTAGCTTAAAAAATTACATGAAGAAAATTGTATTCGTGATAAATTATTGCAGACTCAGATATGTAAAAAAACTACAAATGGAGTTGATACAACTCTTGCTGATGTATTTTTATTAAAAGAAAATGATGCTTTATCACAGATTGTAGAAGATGCTGCATTACATGTTATAAATCAAAAAGTAGTTAACTCTGAATCAAACTATTTTGCCTTTCCTGCCAGAGGACCAAGGGTAGGTGCATTTTAAGTATTACTGCATAGGGTAGACTGGGGTACATTGGCCTGCTTTTTTTTCTTTGATTTCTAACTTTTTTGCATTTCGTGTCTTATTTTGTTTCTTTATGGGAGAAGGTTGCTAAAACTATATAAAATAAAAAAATCTTTTAATAAAAGCTTAAGTAAACTTGTGAAAATTTTTAAAATGCTTTAAGGTGATGTTCCTTGGGCCAATGTGCCCCTTACTTGGGGTAAGTTGGCCCATGGGTTAGGGCAGATCAGCCCTCAAAATTTACTTACTGTTATTACATTCTTACATAAATTTGCATATTCCCTACATAGTATGAGATTCTAATAAATTTGTTAAATACCTAATTGATTCATTAGTCTTAATCTTATCAAATGTTTTGAAACTGGCTAAAAAGTCTCAATCAGATTAGCGTTTTAATAAAAACATTCTATCACTGACTTTTTTTTCCATCACAAACAATTTAATATGAATTTAAAAATATGCATGTGTAAACGGGGTACTTTAGCCCACATGGCCAACGTGCCTCATTTGTGCTGGGTCAACCTGTCCCATTGCCATGTTTAGAGTAAAAATTACTTTTTTCTTAACCCATCAACAGATACTGTGTAACATTGTATATTAAAAGAATCCTCAGACTGTAAACTTCAAACAAGATACTTACCTATAACACTACTGTCGAAGACTAGTGAACACAAACACATCAAGCAAATTATTCAAAATATACTTCAGCTTATCCAAAATTGATAAAAAGTTACAACACTGGCAACTGTGCTCAGATATCAGTGATACTTCTGAGGAATGAGGGGAGGAATGCTGTTGACCTTCCCCTTGATTCCTAGGGCGCTGAAGCGCATAGTCATAGAACAAACTTAAAAGGGCCAATGTGCCCCGGTCTACCCTATATAGTTTTTGTTTAATTTTTAGTTTGTATAATTGTATACATGTATAGTTTTTTTTATATAGCTGTTTGTATTAGAAGAACTATGATCCAAAACATTTGAAAAATCTCATGGATCACTCGTGAATAAACTTGATCAAGTTCTATGTAGTCAAAATGTTTTTTGGGGAACCATGTTCATAAAATGTTGCAGGTTTTTTCATCTATATTTCTGCATACATGTAAACATGAATTGTATAAATATCTTCTCAAATACATAAGGTCATAAATAAATAAAGCTTTTTAAATACTAATTTTGTAAATGTGCCCTAAAATTATCTTTATTCATTAGCTAAATAGTGTCCTAGATCTTTTCAATTCAATACCAAAGATAGTAAGCAATCTTGGATTTATTGATATAGATGTTCATAATGACGCAGAGGTCTTGAGTGAGAAATTTGTTGTTTTGTTCTGCAGATATGCAACATGCTACAACTATGAATTCAAGTGAAATCATTAATAAGAATCCATTATCAGAATAAGGTGAAATTACATTTTTCAAAAATATATTGTCTTGTATTATAGTACTCTCATTAAAATTAATTCTCATTTAAATTACTCTTGTAAGGGTTATTGTAGCTATTCTTTTCTTTGTTTTCTACGTTCTTTAATTTGTTTACTTTTTTTGGTATTAGAAAGAGCCATTGAAGAATTAATGAGTTACTTTTGTAAAACATGGCCTAATGAGTCCATTACGCCAAAAATGCATTTGTTGGAAAATCATTGTGTTGATTTTATAAGAAATTGGGGTTTGGGTCTCGATATTAATGGAGAGCAAGGTTTAGAAAGCATGCATGCTGAATTTAAAAGTATGAACAGCACCTTTTGCCATATGAAAGGAGCATAGTGACTAAAAAGTATTCTTTCTGAATATTACATCAAAAACTCCCCACAAGTTTTGAAAATTAAACCAACCATTAAAGAAAGAAAAGCTTTGTGAAGTTTTTCAGATGAATTGTATAAACAAAATGTAAAATAACAACTTAATTTCGATGTTTTTTGTAAGAAATTTTAATTATATATATTACATATTGTATATTTCCAAATAAAATAAATAAAAATAGTGTACATTTTGAATTTCAATTGTTGGTATTAGAACTGCAAAGAATACTTTATTTTATTAATTCATTATATTTTAGTTTTTATTCTTTACGTTTTACATCTTGATCAGTACCTATAACAAAATGGAAATTTTAGGGAAAAAACGTATTTTTTTTTTAACAAAAAAATTCTAAAAATACATAGAAAAAAAAAAAAAACGGTTCTTTAAAATTTCACAAACTCTTTAAATAAATTTACTCGTTCTCTTAAACATTCCAGATTTTCTCAAAAAATTTATTAAACTACTTATTTATGAAAAATTACTGACTTCCTTAAACTTCATACGAAAAAAATAGAAAAAGTTCTAGATCTTGTAAAAGTTTGACAAATTATTTTGTTTGATAATTTTCTATCTTGAAAGCTAGTAATAGTAAACACTTATTAAAAGAAAAAAAAATTTAACATGTCATTGTTATAAAAAAATATATTAAATTAAGTTATTAGAGTAAGGCTTTCCAAAGTTTTTTTGCGTTTTGCACGCTTTAATAAAAATCTAACCGAAAAAATATTTTTTAGTGCGCATGCCCACAATAAAGTTCCATTACGAAACTGCCGTGAATCATGGAGAGTAGGGTTTCTCAAACGGGATCCAGGAGGTGAGAAACCATCTCGTTATCCCGGGATTTCAATAAAATTTCCCGGGAATCCCAGGAATTTTTTAACATATTTTAAACATTTATAAAGATATTATAAATATTACTACTCAAAGTTTGAGTACTAATTACTTCCTTTTCCCTTTTGTAAATTTCCATAAAAATTAGGAAGATATATTATAGAGGGCAATTAAATCACCAATATTTTACAGTTTTGGTTTGTGTCTAAGGTAGATAAAATGTTATTATTGAATTTGATTTATAAATAGATTTGATTTACTTATTTAAATTTTATATGTTGCAACTTACAGCATAAAAAACTTACAAAAACAAACCAAAGCAATTTATAAGTCAAATTCAATAATAATATTTTATCCATCTTAGACACAAACCAAAACTGCAAAAAATTACAATGAATAAAGGAGAGTCCCTGATATGTTCAAATAAAATAACTACGGACAAGCTACAAATACTTGTACGTGCAAAAAAAGTAATTAGTTACGTATAAAAGTTGGTAGTTAGAAAGTAAAGTAATTAGTTACGTTAAGAAAGTAGTTTGTATGTAAAAAGTGAAATAAGTGAAAAACCAAGTAAGTGAAGTTTAAAATATATGTTTAGTAATTACAGCTAATTTAAAATAATTTATCTGCAATCAGCACACTATTTTGGGATTTTTATTGTAGGTAATATTGTTTTATATTTTAGTATATTTTTATCTATTTAATTAATAGGATAATAAATATACCGCATCATGTCAAGTGGATCTAAGGCATGGCAAAATTTTACCGAAAAAAAACACGGAATCTGCCACTTGTAATATATGTAAAACAACAACAATGTTTAAAGGATTTTCCACAAGTGGTCTTCTTCGTCATTTAAAAAATCTTCACAAGGAAGTCGAAATTGAAGTAAAAAAAGGCCAAATGAAGAAACAAATTTTGAAGTTAGAAATGCTCAACCTAAAATTACGTCATTTATAAGAAAGGAATCTATAGAAGAAGTTGTTTCAAAATTGGCGGCTGTAGATGGGTTTTCTATTAATGCTATTGCAAAATCTGAATTTATAAGAAAATCTTTATCTTATAAAGGAATGATATTGCCAAAAAACCCTTCACACGTAATGAATTTGGTAAAAAGTCAATACCACCTAGCAAAACAAGGAGTGCTTAAGGAAATCACTATGCAAATTCAAGGTGGCTCAAGGTTCTCTATTTCGATGGACGAATACACATCTTTAAAAAATTGTCCATCGAAATAGAAAAACTAGGCTTTGGAACTTGGGCATGATTCGAATAGTTGGGTCGCTTCCAGCTGAAAAAATTATTAATATGGTTGAAAATAAGTTATCCGAATTTAATATCTACAAAGAAGCATATAATTTCTAGGGTAACTAACGGTGCATCAGTTATGAAAAAATATGGAAGATTAGGCGGGATGGAACATCAACTTTGTTATGCACATGGGCTACATTTAGCAGTTTGTGATGTTCTCTACAAAATATCAGTGATTTCAAATTCATCGGGCAGTCAGAATTCTGATGAAGATAACAGTGAAGATGACAAGTCTGAAGAAATCGATTTTACAACTTCAGTGGATTTACAGTCAAGCCCAAACAACGATTTATTCAATTTGCGAGACGTTGAGATCACTGACGAATTATTAGGCCACATAAGTATTGCACAAACAATTCAAAAGGTCCGGAAAATTGTACGAATGTTTTGTAAATCACCACTCAAAAACGAAATTTTACAAAAATAAGTAAAAACTACATACAATAAAGAACTCAAGTTAATACTGGATGTAAAGACAAGGTGGAATTGCCTTATTGTAATGTTTGAGCGATTGCATTAAAAACATGTATATTAAAAGCATTGATAGATTTTAAACACAACAATAATAAAAATATTTCGGAAGATGAGTATTTAGTAGTGCAGACTGTAGTAACAGCGTTACAACCAATTAAATTGGGAATTGAAAGACTAGGCCGACACAACGCATCCCTACTTGATGCAGAGGGTGTATTAGTGTTTATATTAGATGTTTTGCGCAAATATAAAGATTGTTTTTCGGCTAAAATTCTGCATTATGTGCAACAGAGAGTTGTTGAAAGACAAAGTAAAAATTTAGTTAGCTTGCTAAAATATTTAAATAATCCATCAAATTATAAAAACGAATCGGACATAGATTCTGTATTATTATTGCCTTCGAAATCAGTCCTTCAAGCTACGGCTAAAAAAATATTTTCGAAGCTATTTGTTGAGAATATTGATGGTGGTGGAAATTCCGCTGAAATTGAGGAATTAGAATGCAGTAATGATGGGACTGAAATTTGAAGACAACATCTGAATTAACACTTCATCAAAAATTGGATGCTGCCATTACGAACGTTATTCGAATTGAGAGTCCAGAAGATGTATCATATGACGTTAAAAATATTACAAATGAAATGGATATTTTTGATGTAACGAAAAAGCGTGCAAATGATTTAGAAAAATTATATAATGCTCTATTAACTATCCCAACAGCATCAATCGATTCAGAAAGAGCATTTTCGGCGGCAGGTCTTTTTGTTACGAAAATTATGTCATCGTTAAGTGATAGTGCTATTGACAATTTATGTTTTTTTAAAAGTTATTTTAAAAATTAATCTATAAAAAAATGTTATTGAAGTTTATATTTGTTTTGTTTTAAGAGTCTTGGTTTCTAAGAATAATTTTATATTTATTTCCTTGTTAAAAATAATAGTGTTAAAAAGGCGTTTTCTTTTGTATTTGTTTGAATTTACACATTTCCCTCACCCAATTGGATAAATTCTTGCTTGTTAACTAATCCCGGGATTTCCCAGGATCCCGGGAAATTAATCATTTTTGTCCCGGAATCCCGGGAATTAGATTTTTACGGGAAATGAGAAGCCCTAATGGAGAGCTTCTGAGAAGAGCAGAATTAGAATACTCAAGCAATAGAGTATAGATGACATTAATATATCAATAATAAGCTTGACTCTTACATGTAAAAACTTACATGTATTTTCTACATTACAATATGTTCTAGCATTATATTATGTCTTGCAAATTATTTTTTGTGCATTATGTTATATTTAAATATGCATGCTTTTTGTTTATGTCTTTAAAAGTTGGTTTTCTCATTTGGGTGTACGCAAAATAATTTATTCATAATTGAGTCTGTTTATTAGTCCTTAACAACATGCAATTGAAACTTTTTGAAGAATTGAATTTTCAACCTAAACGTACTACTGATTAGTGTTGCGGTTTGTTTGCAACGCTCCCATACCTTGAGAAACAGTTTTTAAAGCAATTTTTCGCGTTGAATAACCTACTTCGCGTAATGCCCTAATGACTGGTCATGTTTCTACACTTAATTTTGCCCTTTGATTCTTTTTTTTTATATCAAAACATAAAAAATGTATTTTTTTCGAATTTCAAAAATTCAGATGACAATAGTTAATTTAGCTGATAATTTTTTTCTAATAGTTAAAATGTTTATTATCATTCATATGACAAAATGAAAAACATAAAAAAAAACATTTAAAATATGTTTTGGGCGAGTTCTTGCAGCACAAAGACACTATGAAACAATACATCTCATTAAAACAAGCAAATAAACTTCAAACAGCCTCCTTGGCTTCGATTAGGATATGTTTCAACTTATTGTTCGTAGAATGCACTTGATCGATAAAATCTACTGATATGTAGAATTTAACAAAAAAAAAAAAAAAAAGCGCAACTGAACTCTAACTTTTGATCGGTAATGTATATGTGTAAATAACCGCAGTGTTCATCTTAAACAGTTGGTTTTATAATTCTCAATACTTTCTAAAGATATTTAAGGAAAATATTAAAAATCATAACAAGTATCTTTAAAGATAAAAAGAAAGCATCTCAAATATTAACAAGCATCTTTCTGCTTATTAATATAAAAAAGGCACATACATTTTTTTTTGTTAAAAAGCAAAAAGAGAACACAACTATAAAATGGAAATTTTGCTTTTAAATTACAGACACCACTTTTTGATAAACTTTAATACCTCAGAGTTTGTGTAATCTTTTAGGGTAGAATTTTACCATTGAATACTATTAAATATATCGATTTTGTGAATGGCGACAAGTTTTGGACTTAAATAGGTTATATAATGAAAAATTTAGAAACCTCTGAGTTGTGTGAACTCACAGTGCTCAGCTAATAGTTTATGCAATATTCTTGTTTTTAATATCATTTGATAGTTTATTTAGAATCAACTAATATTTTATGCTGAATTCTATTTTTAGTATCTAGCCATAAAAATCAAGTGTGAAATCATTGATAAGTATGTTGACAATATTGCTACTTACAGCAAAATTGTGTTAGTAACCTTCTAACATATAGTATTTGGTAGTTAAGAATAAATTGGTACACAAAGTAAAGTGTCTTTTAAACCATTTTCTTATCCAGCTTTCATTTGAATGATTGAAGTGTATTTTATAAGTTAGTTTTCCTAAAAATTATTGGTTTAAATTTTTCTCACGATCGTTTATCTATTTTTTAAACACATACCGTGGTGTGACATAACAGTTCTAAACTTTAAGAAAATCCTAATGTAAGAACTTTTTTTTATATATAACAATAAATATTCCGGGAAAATTATTTTTTTGCTATTTCAACTAAATAGTTATTTAATTAAAATAACTAAATTATTTTTCAAAAAATTTTTTTTGTATATACAAAATTTTCATTTTTTAAATTACGACTTTCTTAAAGCTTGTTAGATTACACCACGGTACAAAATTTTCAGCTTCGAATATTCTCACGAAAGAATGCAGAATACGCAAACGAATTATTACTACAAGATCAATCGGGTAAATCATATCCAACCCAACTGATTTTGCCAACATTCTTTTTTTGCTAATTGAACATTTAAAATGTAATTCCTAATGTGGAGGCAAAGTTCGTATATAGAAAAGTCCAGGTAGATTTCAGAGCCAACAGACTCTAAGTTTTAGAGAACGATGTGAAAATTTAATGTTGTGACAAATTTTGGATATTTTTTAACTAATTTTTTTTCAAAATACAGATGTAGGGAAAATTTAATCCAAGAAAATATTACACAGGAGAAAATTTCCAGAATAATAAAAAAATACCAAATGACTTTTCTAAAAAATACTCATCTGATAAATTTTTCCATAAGTGGAAATTAGCTTAAACTAATATGTTGGCGCACTTGATTTCTCTAATTCGAAAATTCAAACGCTCTTATCTCTACCTCATAACAAGTTTTCACTTTGTTGTGTTTTAGCTGTCAGGAACAAACAGCTTTAGTATACTATTTAGTATATTGTAAGATGTTGTAATATTTTAAAACAGCTTTAGTATACTATTTAGTATATTGTAAGATGTTGTAATAAAGGCTTAAATATTACAACATCTTACAATATACCAAATAGTATACTAAATTTAAATGACTAAAAATAGCCACTAGAATTAATTTAAACTTGCATAAATACCAACCATAAAATTCAAAATATCCTTGATTTCCCTCATTTGCGACATAAAAAGGTGCATTTCAAATATCTACAAGTATGTCATTATGTTAAATATCTAAAATCAGAATATTTGCTTAACGTACAGGCAATTAGTAAGCTTTCTCGTCACTAAACAATTTTCAAGGCCACGTTTAATTGACATGTTGTTTATTCAATAACAACGATAATAATTTAAACTAATGTTTATGTTTAACAAACTTTCAAATTACCCAGAATTCAATGGTCAGTATCGAAAACGACTTTGAATTCTTCGTATTAAAACTGATGAATTATTAAATGGAAAGTCTTGCATATAAAAACATTTTTTTTAGGATTGCATACTCAATCAAGTAACCATTCTTTCCAACTATTCATTTAAGCTATTAAAGCTGAAAATGTGGAATAACCAAAACTTATTCCATAACAACATTGTTATAGAAGTTCATGTAGTAGAAACATCAGTTTTCACAAGAGATTGTGCTGAATAACCACCGTGGAACTTGCTGACCTACAAATACAGTGTATATATTCACTATTTATCACTAAAACATTCCAATTCAATTTATTTCCGTTTATATTTTAAACAATTGTCATAAATAAAATTTATAAAAAGACAACAACAAATAAAACAAAAATAAGATACTTACTATAGCTTTTATGTAATCTAAAGATTTCTTCTCTTTACCAGAGCAATTCTCAGATTGGTAAGGTGGAGCAATACTTACATCCTCTAATGCTATTATATTTGCACCTGACCAACTACAAGGGATTCTAATTCAAAATTGCAATGATAAATTGTTTAGAAAATAAATTAATACTGCAAAAACCATTTTAATGATATTCCCACAAATAATTTTTTTAGATATTCATATTAGAACTTACAAGTAAAAAAAAAAAAAACCTAATTTAAATTACAGTTAAACTATAAAAAAAAAATTACAATTCATTTCTAAAGAATTATCATGTGACTTCAGCATTTCTGTCAACAATACTGAAGTTAAGACAAATTTAAAGCAACTCCTACCAAACAAGAACTGATCAGTATACAACAAAAAAAGGTTTTAACAACAAACAAATACTTTGAAACAAAGATGTAGTAAAAATGCATATAATACATATTTTTGTTAGTGATTAATAAACAAATGATGAAACATTTAATCTCATTAATAATCAATGTTCAGTTTTAACTTTGCTATCTCATTTGCTTTAAAACTGCTGTCTCAATTACTTTAAAAAACTAGTAACATAAACCACTTTCTAAATTGCTTTTTTTAAAAAGTTTATTTAAATTTATAGTTTTTAGATCATAAAGTCTAAAAAACTGCTAAATGCTTAAAAAAACTAATATTTAAAACTTACGTCTTAGTAATGAAATCAAACAAAAGTTGGCCCTCTGCAGAAACACCAATACCAACACGTTCTTTGGCTGATCGTAATCGTTTTTCAACTTTTTCCTTGTCAATATCTAGCAATAATGGTGGCTCATCTTTAGGCAATGATATCAAACTAAAGTTAGTTTCAGTTATCATGTTTAGATTTAAAACCACTACATCATAATGTGATTTCTTTTTTGAGTTAGATTCTTTAAAAAATTTTGTTAAAGAAATTCGAGAAAACAATACTTTAAGTTGCACTACAAATTAATTATAATAACCATAGTACCAAAAAAAATCTTGTGTGGAATGACTCAGCTCCTATGTTAACACTAACTTAAAAGAATATTATGACCTAATAACATATATATACTTAACTGCACTTCTGTATTATTACAAATATAAGCCCACTGTCAGTAATTTTTGGTAGCTGTCAGAGAATGTTCTGGACAATGCACATTTTCAAATAAAACAGGTATTACTCATTTTTCCTTTAGTGCTCATTAAATTGTTTTTAAAACCACTTAAGTTATCTTAAATTAGCACACTAGACATAAAATCTAATCTTGAGTCCAACTCCATTGCAAGCTCACGTTTTGTTTTCTTGTGTTTAAATACAACTTGGAAACTAGACAGTATGCTTATCATATATTTTTTGAATTGATATGTTATTATTATATATATATATGTATATATATATATGAATGTTACTATTCAAGAAAACAGTATTCATTTTCAGGATGTTTGGATAAGTATTTATTTGTTTATTTCAGCATGGTTTGAAAATGATATTAAAGTAACTTGTGGGTTTATTTCAGTGAAAAAATGAAACAATTAAAATTTAAGATTTATTGTACCTCTGGTTAGAAAGGAGCCAAGATTTCACTGATAACTTTTATTTTTATGTTTTTAATGTAAAAGATTTTAATTGATTTGTAGATTTTAAAACTATAAGATACATAGATTTTAACTCAGGAAGGTAACATCCTTTACTTATTTATGATACTGTAGGCTAAAGTTTTATAAAAGTGTGATGAGATTATAAAGTTGGAAAAGGTTTTATAGGGAACTGAAAAAACAAGGTGATTGCTTTAAACAGATTAAAACACAATAGATTCTTCTTTAGGTTGATTGAGGAAAAACTGAAAGCAGGCATCTTTGATGGCCATTAACTTTCTTTCAACTCATCATTAATTCTTAACTCACAAATTGCTCACTGAAATTGAAGCATCTATGTACCATCATTGTCAGGAAATTATTGAGTAACCAGAAATTTATACAATTGTAACAAAATGATGCAAAACATGCTCTCAGAATATGTAAAAATATGTAAACTATCTTCATAGAAGTTTGCATATATTTAAAGAAACAAGGAAAGGTCTAATCAAAGATGTTTGTGAAAAGGAATCAAGACAGCTGGAACAGACTACTCATAAAACCCTTTTTGTATAACTATGATTGCTTTATTACAGAACAATCAGAGAGATATCATAAAAATAGTTTCTTTTAAAAGCCATAATTATGAAAAATTTCTGTAAATGCACTAAACATAATAAGAGTAATATTTGCTTTTGTATAAGTTTATATTTATGTGATTTACAATTAGCATACATGTAGTCCTTAAATCTTTTCATGTTCTAATTTTTTTCAATTGTAATGGCCAATCAAAAACAAAAACATGTTAGGAAATCTTTATGCAAAATCTGTATGCAAAAATTTTTAAATGACTTTGTTATAGAAGAGAAGAAAGTGTGTTGACCATACTTTTGTAGCAATTAAATTCTATTTAAGTTCAAAGATTAAATTGGTTTTTTTAAATAAGAATATATGAATTATTATGTCAATAATTTTACACCTTTAAATGGAATGGTTATTTATAAATAAAACGTTTAATGTAGTGTAGTGTATAAGTATAAATAAAAAGCCTAAAATATTTTAACAAAATATTTAATTAAAAAGATTATATAGGTTTAGTGGTGCAGCACAACAGCCGAAATTACTACCCAATTAAGATTAATGTTAGATTTTAAAATTCTATATACACTTTACTATTTTTTTGCTGAGTAGAAAAAGATACTTATAATCAAAGCTTTTGTTTCATCATCGTATCCCATTACTTCACCTTCAAACTCTTCGCCAAAATTAGTTTTACAAAAAACAACGGCACCTGGGGGAACGTGGTTTTTTTTGTCAAAATTATACACATTACCAGCCGCCATTTTCTGCTTGCTAAATATTAATTCAAAAAAAAAACCTCATCACAAATGCAAAGGCAAATACCGGGTACAAGTACGGCTCTCAAATTTTTTAACTTTAAATTCTATTATACTTTCTGTAAGTTTAAGTGACTTAAAAATTACACGCTCAGCTGCATTACCATATTTCATAATTTAATTTTGCATAAACTAAACTTTACAAAAACATGAAAGTATTTCACACTAATAATAGCAAAAATTAGCGTGCTAAAGTACGCATTTTATGGATTCAAAAAATAGTTAGTACAACATATTGAAATGAAGTTTTACTAGGAAGAAGCAAAAGATAACGAATCTTTTCCTTATCTTTTGCTTCTTCCAATTCAATTCCAGGTGTTATTTCAAAGTATTGGTGACGGGGGTCTTTTAACAAATTAGATAAGTATTCTTTTTTTTTTTTTTTGACCTTTAATTTCATTTTCGATAGAACTAATCTAAAAATAATTATTTAGAAAAAATTTTAGTTTATTGCAATTTTGTATAAACGATAACTGTTATTCACTCTCAGCCTTACCTAAATCTTAATGTAGACTGCCCCCACACTGACTACTTTTTTTCATTTTTCCATTTCTCTGCAGAAATTTGAAACATTTTTTTTTTTAATTAGTACATTTTCGAGCCGTGATAAATTTCAGTTCACGGTGCATAGGAACATGCTCTAAGACCTTGCAAACCATCACCAGAAACTTCTTTTTTTTTTTATTGTCATCAGAAAACATTTCCTCATTCAAAAAATGTAAACGACAAGTTTTTTTAGAGAGGGCCTGGTGAGAAATCACATTCATCAGGGGAGTGCCCAGGAAATTTGTTGTTCAACATAGGTAACTAAGAGGCATAGGGCATACTCAAATTTCTAGTATGTTGATACTGGTGTTGAATGAGGATGACTTGCAAAAAATTAGGGTAATTGGAGCTAAACCAACCCCGCCCCGACCGCTAGCTGCCGTCTTCCTAGAACTACGTCTCCTTTAATCATAATTTTTTTTGTTCTATCATAAACTAGATCAAAATTCATCGGCAGATTTCATATTTCATCAAAAAATCTCTTTTCGTTTAAGATTTATAGCCATGCGAAGCTTAAAATTACCCCCATTTACCCCCTGAAATAACTTTAAATGGTCATCATTTTTAAAAGAAAAAAACTTTTTTGATGTAATTTTAAATCTGTCGATGAGTTTTGATCTAGTTTAATGTAAAAAAAGCAAAAAATTGAAAAGGGTTTTATTAGGGGTCGAGTAGGGTTTGCTACAATCACTTATTACATTATAAAAAAATTTCTGTTAATTATGGTTAGATTATGATTAACATTTTACATTTCAAAATCATACTGAACGTTTGTTCATAGGAGGTTTAGTAGTTTACTTTTTACAAACTACATTCCTGCAAACAGAAAGCTACTTTAAAAGTGCTTGTAGTTGTAAGCAACAACCGCGTTTTTTAGCACCTCTATATAGTTTGGGCTGTGCTCTTCAACTTTTCTCTTTCGCCAAACTGATTGAAATCCTGATGAATGGATTCGAGAGCTTGTTCGGTCTAGTAACCTAAGCCTATAGAATATAAGAAGTACAAAAGAAATACAAGTTTATTTAATAAATATTCGTCGTAGTTTATGCAAATTTTACAATTCAACTGTTGAGTTAGTGTATTTAATTACTATTATTATAAGTTATTTTTTATCAAATTTAAAAATTCACCCAAAGACTCCACCCTTTTATGTCAATGAATTCGATAATATGTTGCTCAACTATGTCTACCTTCAAACGAAATGCAGCCCTTAGATTTCTATAGCTTGTAGAAAACTCCTCTAAATCTTTGACATGTGGAGCTTAATGATTTTCCAAAGCAACCATGGACTATTTTTTCAAAATCTCTAAGTATCTTTATGTATTTGGCAGCGGAAACTGAAAAAAGCAGTTCAAAGCTGTCTATGTTTTAAAGCAACTTATTGCAAGCATTGCCTTCCAAGCGATGCTGCTCTTGGTAGGGCACTCTGCAGATGTTTATCTTAGACAGATATTGGTTAACAAACTGTAACCCACACTCCTTGTTATCGAATTAATTTTTTTCAATCTCTTTTAAAGTTTTGTCTACAACACCTAGCAGTATATGTAGACTAGGAATATTTACAAGTTCTAGTAATTCTTTATTTTTGTCGCCTGTTAACAAAGAGGGATAACCAACATTTGCGTACTTTTTTTCTTTTTTTAAATTTGCGCCATCAACCATCCATTGGTCGTACAATCTATACAAAGATTCTAGAGTATAATCATTCATCTTTTTGAAAGTCAGGAGATGACATCATGCAATAAGAACAATAGTGCTTTGATGTTGCAATTTGTTTTCCAACCATTTGAAGAAAAACCTTTAGATCTTCAGATACTGTGTAATATAAGGATGAAATGTTCTACTTATTCAAAATTAAACGCAAATTATGGTATTTTTTTGTTCAATGAAGGCAAAATGGCGAATATAATAGTTTTGTGGACACTTGAATTTTTAAAGTCTTTGGACGCATATCCGTCACATTTGCTCAGTTTCTCTGAAACTTCATTACCTTTTAATTCTGGTTTTAGGGTTATTGACAGTATACTTTTAAGGAATCCCTGCCCTCCATCTAAACCCAGATTGATATAAACATCATTTGTTCCTACACTTCTGTGATGAAGTACCATTGCCACAAGCTCTCCAATGTCATTGAAATACACAATAGGAGTATCTTTTTCTACCAACTATACATCCATTAAAAATCAAAATAATTGATAGAGATCGCAATCTCGTTATCAAAAAATATTTTTTTTGGTAATAGTTTACTTATCTCTTTGCTTTCATTTAATTCTAATAGCAATAGAGTTAATCACCATTGAATAATCTTCCAATCATTTCCTTGTTCTCAATTAGATTAATAATGAAACCAGATTCCACACTTTTCCGTCCTGTCTCACTTCTCAGAAATTTTGCAACTTCAATCATGTTGCGATTACTTAGAAAACATAATGAAGTTGTTACAAAAATTGGCTTTAAACTCATAACAAATTTATTTTTAAAAGTATTTTTAATTCACAAAAACTTACCTGGCATGTAATTTTGAATGAGGTTTGTTCGATTAATCTAAAGAAAAGAAATGTTTCTTAACCTCAGTCTTTCCGAAAGAGACAGTGAGTTGCTCTGGACCAAAAGTTTTTAAAGCTAAGGTGTTCCCTGAGTCATTTGTGCTTAAATCTTTGATAGAACTGGACAGAACTTTTCCTTGCGTTTTTGGGGATGTTGATTTTACAATGGCAGTCAAATCCTTTTATTTTTCTAATTTCTTACAAGGATGTGGAATTCCTTATCCCACTTGGGCATACCAATCTTGACAAATTATTCCTTCTGCAGGTTTATATGAAACATCTTCAGCGCCTTGATAAATAAGTTTTCCCGACACACATTCAACCATAGGGGTTAATACTTTTTCCATTTTTGATTTTCGCCCATATTCAAAAATAAAACATTCACATTTTCTCTCTTGATTACTCTGGTATTCAGGCCTAAATTTTATACCAAATGTATAGCAACTATAATAACTAAAATAACCTAACTAAATTTTAACTAAAGTAAATTCAACATCAATATAGTTATAATTACCTTCATAACACAGTCGCATAGTTTTCAGTTCGTGTGTCAACGCGAGCAAGGAGTTATTATACAACTATTAACAATTAGCAACTGCTAGCTTTTACTAATTGTTAATAATTAAAGGTTTCTTTGCTTTGTTTTTTATTCAATTAAAATGTAATAAGAAAGAAACTAAAACTACTTATCCGACTGTAGCTTTCAATGTTAAACAAACATATTTTTAAATACTTTAAAAGAAAAATTTATAAATCACAGACATTTCTGAAAATCTAAATAGGGGCAAGGGCATGATTTTGTCGTGTTCGAAATGATCCCCCGAGTCCTCCCTAGGGTATGGTTCCTAAAAACCCTTTTCATTTTTTTGCCTTTTTTACATTAAACTAGATCAAAACTCATCGACAGATTTAAAATTACATCAAAAAAGTTTTTTTCTTTTAAAAATGATGACCATTTAAAGTTATTTCAGGGGGTAAATGGGGGTAATTTTAAGCTTCGCATGGCTATAAATCTTAAACGAAAAGAGATTTTTTGATGAAATATGAAATCTGCCGATGAATTTTGATCTAGTTTATGATAGAACAAAAAAAATTATGATTAAAGGAGACGTAGTTCTAGGAAGACGGCAGCTAGCGGTCGGGGCGGGGTTGGTTTAGCTCCAATTACCCTAATTTTTTGCAAGTCATCCTCATTCAACACCAGTATCAACATACTAGAAATTTGAGTATGCCCTATGCCTCTTAGTTACCTATGTTGAACAACAAATTTCCTGGGCACTCCCCTGATGAATGTGATTTCTCACCAGGCCCTCTCTAAAAAAACTTGTCGTTTACATTTTTTGAATGAGGAAATGTTTTCTGATGACAATAAAAAAAAAAAGAAGTTTCTGGTGATGGTTTGCAAGGTCTTAGAGCATGTTCCAAATCACCGTGAGTAAACCATCAAAACTAATATTACCTTAGTGTTAGGCAGTTATTTTCATGAAGTAAACTTGTACCAGCCAATCCACATCATACTATTTGGAGACCCACTCGTTAAACTTTAATCCGAACAATCTTAAAACTGATACTAGAAAATTGTTTTAAAATTACAATTCAAATTAAGGTTGATACTTTACGAACATTAATTTCTTATATTTCTTATTCTGTATAAATTCTTACTTTAAAGTTCCTATTTTAGAAGTTTATCCAATAGTTGGTTTGATATAATCTTGCTTTATTCTAGGAGGCATTTTAAAGAGTTTTTACAGTTTTTAAGTGAACAAAGTGCAAGTCTACGCAATACGTACCATTATCATTAAGTGTTCACTTTAAACTGTGAAAAATCACAAAACTCGTCAATTTTTATTAATGCTCTAAAATCGGCATTTGTGGACTGATTTTCTAATTTCAAAGGAAACAGACGGGTACCTCGAGTTGTTTAAACTGGTGTTCTTATGACTTTGTCATTATTCAACTGTCGACTAAATCGATTTTTGTATTTTTTTAAGTCAACCAAAATCGACTAATGCATTTTTAAAGTCGACTAAAAGTCGATTTAGTCGAGATATTTGAATAAAAAATTTTATTATAACCATACACTTTAATGTTGCTTGACAGCTTACTTTTTAGATGGTATGAAACAAATAGAACTTTAAGAGAGTAAACAAAAAAACTAGGTGATATGTAATACTGTTATAATAATACATGGTGTTATAACAAGAGCGTTTTTTTGTTCGATTTTAATTCTTCTAATCTACTAGATGAATTAAAATCGAATTAACAAGCAGAATAAAACGGAAATTACTATCACAAAGTAAAGAAGAAAAAAAAACAAAGATTGGCATTTTATGTCTTCGCTCAACAAGACACATTTTTCAGCTAAATCTGGTTTAAACAATGATATATATTTACTAGGCACGGTCGTTCAGAAGCGACAAGTTATTATACGCAAGCGCAGTAGAAACTTTAAAAAATTCAACTTTTAATAATGGCTACGGTCCGTAGAAACGGGTTAGCAGATAAAAGTATCGCTCAAAAGGCGATCAAAGTCCACTTGCTAATTTAGTATAATTGATGCGAAAATTATTCCGATAATAAAAGAATGTGGTAGAATAATTTGAAAAGTTTTCAAATCTCATCATCATCATCATCATCTTCATTTATTTAACAACATTCTCATCATCATCATCTTCATTTATTTAACAACATTTCTTATTTTAATTAAGGCTTTTAATAAGTTATTATTAAGATGATGATGATGAGATGATGATGATGATGATGATAAATAAATGAAGATGATGATGATGATGATGATGATGATGATGATGATGATGATGATGATGATGATGATGATGATGATGATGATGATGATGATGATGATGATGATGATGATGATGATGATGATGATGATGAAACCAAATTAGATGCAAATGAGAATATTGATGATGATAACGATGGGGCTGATTGTGCTATTATTAATGATTTATCAAGGCAGATGCACTCACTTATGATTAATATCTAAGTCATATTCTTTGATTGAATTAAACTTTTTTTTACATATACATGCAACAGTTAAAATAATTAAAAGAGAATTTGTTTTAGTACTGGATATCAAATCTTCAGGTAAAATAAGCTGTTTTTATTTTGGACATAATGTTTCATTGAGTTGATTAACCTTTATAATTTCCACAAGACAGAAAAAACAAAATAAGTGTTCACATTTTTTTAGAGTTGCTGGTTGTTTTGATTCTTTACCACAAAAGTTACACTGGTAAAGCTGTAAATGAGGATTGATTTCTTTTTTTTAGTTCTTCAATATCTATTTCCAAGTCATGTGCTGTCACAATGCTTTTTTTAATGGAAGCAATCATGGAAGATGACCACACTTTTTTACCAATGCCAGAGCAACCAATAAGCTTTTTATTTTTGTTTTAGTGATGTAGTAACATTTAAACTTTTTCTGAGTTTTTCTACCTGCTGACAACAATAGCATTCATTACAATGAGTTTTCCAGTTCATATTTAAAAAAAGTTTTGTTGATTTCATTCTTTTGATCACATTCTTTATGGTATCATAACATTTTGAAAAATTTTAGATGAGTGTACATTCTCTAAATCTGACAACATGACATGGAATACATATTTCAATGTTATTTTTTTTGGTTTATTCCAATAGGATAGTTTTTTTTCCCAACCAAATATCCACAGACCCTGTAAATAAGATTCAATATTTTGTAATGGATTTTCATCTAAAAGTAATAAAACTTTTTGGATAGATCTTGTGAATAGCCATCAAACTTAACCACATGCATTATGTAGTGTTTATATTATCATGAAGTAAATTAAGCAAATAAATTAATAAAAAAAACTGCATATAAAGTAAAAGATTTTATTTAAAATTATTAGAAACATTTAGTAAATTTTTTAAATAAGGACAATTTTTATTTCACAAACGATATAAATAAAATGTTATCAATTTAGGACAATTGTTAGATGTAAATTTTGGACAAAAAAAAAATTGAGTGCTAAGATTTTTTATAAGTAATAAAAAGTTAAAAGATTCATATAAGTAAAAGTAGAAAGACTTTTAAGTTTTACCGCTCAAAAAAAATGTAAAAAGGCTTCCAAATTTGTAAACAAATCAAAGAAAAAGTTTTTTTAGGTAGATCCTCTTCAATCATAAAATAATATTCCCCTTTCATTTTACTGGGCTGTTTCATGCAAGATGGTTTCTGGAAGCACCATTGGCAGCCTCTTCTCCATGCTTAGATTTATGAGCAATCAGGGACATGATCAAGTATGGGTCATTTAATAAAACAATTTCAACTGCAGCAATTAAAATTTTTAAAAATCATTTATGGTTTCTTACAGAACGAAATGTTGTACTTGCTATATGCGATGAAACGCTAGACAATAATACAAGAGAAAAATTTGCCAAAAAATTATTTTTATACCCTAAACCCTCAAGATTAACATTGGGAAAACCACCTTTTCCAAGCGTTAACATAACGAAAATTCCAGAGTTATGGGAACTGGTTGGACCTCAAAGTTGGATTCTAATTCAACAGCTAAATCTATCTGCAGTAGAAACAGAATGGATGCAAGTTAGCTCAAAGTAAATTTTTCTCTTAATTGATTTAATTGATTAATTTTTTTTAGCATTTAAAATATTTAAAAATGCCTGTATATATTTTATTTTAGAGATTGGAGTAACTTTTCAGGATATCGAGTCCTAAAAAAATTCATAGAAAAGTTAACTTTAGTAAATAATTGTGCTGAGAGAGGAGTAAAACTTATCCAAGACTTTACACACATGTGCCAAGATGAGGAATTAAAGCAATGTTTGATGCTTACAATTTCAAGTCACAGACAAAAATTTTCAGTCAATACTAAAGACAAGTTGTCAAAAATTGTTTAACATGTGTTATGTAATAGTTAAATTGTAAAAAGTTATCTAGTTTCATAAATTTATTTCAAGTCATAAATTTATGTTAAGTTAATTGATAAAAAAAAATTATTATTAAAACATAATTTTAAAATAAAAATTTTAAAAAATTGTAATTTTTATTTATAAATGTGCTAAAAAAAAAAGCTTTCTAAACCCACAGATGTGCATAACTATGCATAACATAATAAGAAAACTATTCCTAATTGTATATTTCTTCTGCTGTCGATAAAAAACTACTAAGTCTAATTACGTAAAAGCCGGGTTTTTTTGAGAAACCAGGTCAAAGTTTTAAGTTAAAAAAACTTACAAAACAACACCTAGAGCTGTCCTAATAGTCTCTATTTTGCTGAATTATTGTTTTAATTAATCACACAAATGTCCCTATTCACTTAAACAAAAAAAAATAATAATAGTAATAATTAAGGGCGTTTAACTACTCATAATGTGACTTTTTGGGGCAAAAATTCAACTTTTGAGCTCGTTGAGCGGGGGTCTAAAATTTGAGCAAATAAGTTAAATTTTGTTTTTTACTAATCACAGAGTACACCCACAGCACATGAAAAACAGTGTCTTTTAATTTTCAAAAATTAGGGGTTTGACCTACCCTAATATTTATTAGATATCTAACTCGTGCGTACGCAGTGAAGCAAATTTTTTGCCAGCCTGAAATTTTTTCCAGCCTCAAATGACGCGCGATCATAATTAAAAGCAAAACAAAAATATTGTCAGTTTAAATAAAACGGCTACCGGTGTCGTACAAATTTATTTCCCCCATAAATTCATTTCCGTGGCGCAAGTTTAAGTTACTAAGGAATTAAAATTATGCGGCTTGCGCATAAAATTGTTTCCCGAAGTAAATTTATTTCCGTAGCGGAAAAAAATTTGCAGAAAAAAAAGAGAAAAAAAAAAACTTTTTTATTTATTTTCCAGGTAAAGAAGGTAATTTTAAAGCAGAATTTTTTAACTCAATAGTAAACTAGTCACTCCATTTAAGGAGATCTAGAGGGGGAGCGCAAAATTCCTGAGCCCATAGATTTTTGGGGCTGGTTTTAATTTTGTTTATATTTTCTTAAATTTATTATACCAATACTGCCAAAAGGGGCCCTATTGGAATTGCTTTGTCCGAGCGTCTGAGTACTTTTAACCGTGCCTTTGAAATATTCTCAAAATGTTAACTTTACCAGCTGTGAGAAACCCTTAACACGGATTATCAGTAAATAAATCATTAGCAATTTAACTTATCTGAAATGTATTATCATATGACCAGATCGACAAAAAAACTAGTTTCACAACCTAGCCAGCACGGGAACGTACAAAGACGTATAATTAACGTTTTGGACGTGTTCTAAACGTATGCAAGTAAAGACGCTCAACGATGTCCTCTTTGGGCGATTAAGTTCCATATGCGTATAAAATTGATCCTGATATCCCAGCTGAAATTTGGTCCGGAAAAGACGACTTTGAACGTTCAAAAGACGTTCAGAATTTTTTTTAAACGTTCAAAAGATGTTTGTTATGCTATGAGTGTAACTTAGTGATCTAATTGTGGCTATGAAAAAAGCCTTTTTCGTAATGATTGTGACTGCCTTATCCGAACAAAACGCATCTTTTATATTTACCATACAGCATTGACATCATAGATAGAAGATATAGAATCTTCAAACAGGTATAATCTTGTCTTCTAAAGGCATCAATATCCACAGAAGCAAAAGTCTAACTTTCAGCATGCTCTGATAAAACCTTGCAATAATAAACAAAATAAAATATATCTGGTATGCCCTAGGGTAAAGATAAATCAAAATAACTTAATTCCTGATACATAACACATTTTACCATTAAAACATTAAGGTGGCTCTATGGTTAAAAAACACTAAAAAATCAAAAAAAAAAACTCAATATTATGAGTAATATCCTTTTTTTTAAGGTGCAGTTTTTTCAGCTTCTATAGCAACGCCCTTAGCAACGGCGATTTCCTGTCTTTTTATTCAACTATATTAAATTTACAGTACCTAATCACTGATCTCAAAATATAACTGGATAGCGTATTCAATTGCCTTTTTCAAAAAAAATTGAAGCCAAAATTGGCCTCCCACGATGGCGGCGATCGGAGCTCTTAGCGGTGATCGATGTACATTTTACAAGGCTTTTTACAGAAATATTAAAGAAAATAAATAGAGTTTTGAAAGAAAAACTAGACTATGAAATAAAGTTTTAATGACTTTAAAGAAATGAAATGATTTCTGAAAAAATCAGACAATTAAAGTAATTATTTAGATACTAAGGTACAAAATATTCGATATACTTTTTAAGTGTAATTTACGATTAAATAATATTTATGCACAATCTATGTACCTTTTAGTTCTTAGTTACCCAATGCAGTGTGCTAGAAGGTTGATAACACGACTGTATGGTAAACGGCAGTGGTGTCTACTTACAATTTTGACAAATTTTATATTTTCAATTTTTGTAGCAAGATACCAGATAAGTACATGCTGCATGAACTATTAGCTGAGTGCTGTGAGTACACACAACTCAGGGGTTCCTTCTAGGATTATTTAATACATACATGTAATTAATGGATATAGTATTTAATAAAAAAAATTAAGTACAAAATATTATTTTTTAACATATGTTATTTTACTTATATATTATTCTTTGTAATATTTCAGCTCTCAATAATTGAGTCAATTGTTTTTAACTTGTTATTCAAAACAAATCATTAAGGGAATGTTTTGATAACATATATCTTGTATGTTATCTAACATTATCAACATTATGTATCTTATCAAAAAATTTATATGTAAATTTACAATAAACCATCTGCATTAAATGTTGGAATGCATTAGTACTTTCTTATCATTTCGAACAAACCAGTTTTTTAAAATTCAAAGACAGAGGAGGTTTAATTAAAGCAACCAAAAGTGTTGCTATCATATGCGAAGAAACTGAAAGATGTTTCCAAAGGTTGCTTGCCTCAATAAATGGCAACCTTCCAAATGAAATAGGAATTCAAAATGCCATTTCTAGTGCTGTTTTGAGATCAGTTGATTAATCAAAAATATTTAATGAACAAACTTTTGTTTGACTCAGCTATAACTGATAACCATTTCTTTGCACTGATTTTAATATCTGTTAACATGTTTTGATTCAGAATACTCTCAAACACAGATACACTAACTGTAATGCTATTTTTGGGTGAATAAGAATGAATATGGTCAATGTTTTTAATGTCTGACTGATTTTGTAATGACATTGTTTGACTAGATCTAGTCTTTTGGACTACATTTGTTTCTGGGTAACTACTGAATGACAAATCTAAATTAGTTGCTTCCTGATGCACTACTTAGATCCAAAGCTGTAAATCAAGGCTGCCACAACTTATTCTAGGTACAAGCTGCCTTTGTTGTATGACAATGTCAAGACGGCTGTGGACAGAGTTTTGGAAACTGATCTACTGGAAAGTCCGGGAATGGCTCTGAGCACGGATATTTCTGTCAGTCCGTTCAGGGAGAGACACAGCAGACAACATTGCCAAAAAGATTGACAAGTAAGTTAAATTACAAAATGTACTTTTTTACATGAGTTAAGTTAATTGTGTTCAACAGTTAAAGTTATATGCCTGATCTCGCCATTATGCACGTTTATAATCAGTGCAAAGAAAAGTTAGTTATTTTAGTGTTTGTATTAGACATAAATTACCATACTGTGACAATACTAGACATTTCAGTTTGCTGTAATTTTTTGTTACTTTTTTAGGGTTGTTGCCGATCTACCTGGATCAGGAACTGTTTCAGTTGTCGTAACTCATGACAATGCTGCCAATGTCAAAGCTGCAATTCCAAAGTGCACCTTTATTGATGAGTCTTTGCTTTGTGTAGACCATACCTTGAATTTGGCCATCAAGGATGGCCAAATTGATGCCATCACAACAGTAGATCATGCAATCACTTGTGCTCAAAGGCTAGCAGAATAGATGCACAAGAGTCATGTGGCTATCACTTGTGCTCAAAGGCTAGCAGAAAAGATGCACAAGAGTCAAAGGCTAGCGAATGAAAGAATCAAGGCCGAAATTGCAGCTATGAACAGGGACATTCGTCTTGCCATAGAAACCGATTCAAAGGAAAATGTTACCGAGTTGGTCTACAAAAAGTTCATCACTGCCAACAACACTCGCTGGAATTCTATAGACACTTGTGTGCATAGTGTCTTTGACATGAAAGAACCTCTTTTGGCAATAAAAGCAAGGCCAGGCATTGACCCAGTAGATGTTGCATCTCTTGTGCCCTCTGAATTGGAGTTTAAAATCTTTGAGGAACTGTTGCCTACTCTCAAACTGTTGGCAAAGACATCTGAGAGACTTAGTGCAGATAAAAAGCCAACTCTACACATCGTTGTTGGTGGTCTCCACAATTTGCAGCACCACATCAACAAGGATGATTTGTCAGACACAAGCAAATCTTTTTTAAGAACTTTTTTAGCCAAGCTTGATAAAAGGTTTCTAAATGCTGGCGCTCATACCATGTTTCTTGGTGTTGGTCATCTCCTTAATCCTTACTACAAGGGTGTGGCATCCAAAAAACCACACCAATTGTCATGAATGGCTCAACAAAATCATGGACCAACCAACGGCCACTGCAAATTTGGAGGAGAAAACAGATTCGTTGGCTCAAGATGTGATTGAATTTTATTCTCAACACACAGCAATTTCGGACAAGTCCAACATTGCCAAGGAATGGGATGTCTACAAGAATATGCATCCCTGGCCAAGGAAAGAGGCCCAGGAAAATGTTCTTGGGTTTTGGAAAAAACATGAAATGACTTTATCTCTTTTGGCTGAAGCAGCACGACGTTACCTGGCAATTCCAGCATCTTCGGCCCATTCCGAGAGGGCCTTCTCTGTAGGAGGAAACATAGTAACACACAAAAGGACCAAGCTTCAGCCGCAAAATGTTGAAAATTTGCTCTATATCCAACATAACTATGACTTTGTTCAAATCAAGTCCTGGAAACTGACCTCAGAAGATGACAAAGATCCTGGTAGGGCATTCACAAAAATTCTAAAGAGAGATCTTAACTTTATCTTTGGCTTTAGTAAAATCTTAAGTTTTGCCACTTCCATTTATTGTTTCTATGTTTTTTGTTTTAACTTTAAACTTTTAAATTATTTTCAAACTGAAATTTTGCTCAGTTTAAAAAATTTTTGTAAATTTCCTTCCAGATTTGTTGTCTCAAGACAGTGATCAAGCCAATATTGTTGAATCTGATGATGTGGTTGAGATTCAGCTTAATCCAAGACTGCCAAGTCAGCCGATGTCACGAGCAAGTATGGCCTCCTCTAGAATCTCTACTGCTACAACATCTCATGTACCAGGTTTTACACCACTGATCGCCAGTTCAAGGGGTTCTGCTCCAGCTCCTTTTGCTGGACCATCCAAAGCTCCAACTGATGCAACTTCAACTAGTGACACAAGTAAATGAATTGTTTGACAAAGTTTGTAATTAAAAACTTTTATTTATTGCCAATAAAATTTACTTAATGTGCATTACAGTACAACAATCACAAATAAAATAAATGAAACACATGCAAATTTTCACTTTAATTTTTATTTGTCTTGTTAAGTCTTGGTAAATAGTTTAATTACGATAAAGTAACCAAAGCAATTGTAATGGCCGTACCCCCCAGCAGAATACTAAATTTCACATTAAGGATTAACTAGTATGTCTCGTTATGTCTCGTTATGTCCCGTTAAAAAGATGTAAATTCCGGGAAATTGTGAAGCTCCTATTTTGTCCGGGACATCTCGCCTCGTCTCGGTATCGTCCCGGATTTTGACTGAAAATTGAAAATTGTCTCGATTTTTATCGCTAATCGGGACAAAGCTTTTAGGATCGTCTCGTCTTGTCTCGATTTAAAAAAATAACGAGACGCAGACCCTTAAACACTAGTTTAAACCCATTTTCAAACTTCCTCCCCCCCCCCCCCCCTTCTATAAGAAAAGTTAACTCAGTAAATATTTTTAAAAATTGATAAAAATTAAACTCAAACAATTTTGGGGAAGTTTTAGAAACCTTCAATTGAACTAACTTCTGGATTTTTATCATCTTATTATATGTAAATACCACAAGCAGGGCGGATTTTCATGGTTTTTATAAACGTGGTGTTTTGGGACATCTTAAGATGCTATCTTGAAAATAATGTACTCTTATTGAGGTTCGCTTCTCGGCCTAATGGCTAAGATCAAGTGTAGCGAGCTTGATTAAACTGATACTTTTCTTTTTTTTTTTCGCCCATTCCTCAAAGGGGAGGCAAACTCAGGGTCGACGTGCTACTGGGTCTTCCCTGGAGAGGTTTGGGCAGTCCACAAGGCAGTTGCCTGCGGACTCAAAACACAATACCTCTTATTGAGGTTAAGGTGGAAAACCCCTCAGAAATATGAAATTTTTGAAAAAAAATATTATTTTCTTGTTTTGTGCAAAATTTATCAGAGAATCACCATCTGAAAACCATTTTTGAAAATTCGCTATAGATCTTCATTAAAAAAGATTTTATTGAACCCCAGTATTTTAAGCTTCCTTAACAACCGCCATAACAACGGCACTTTTTTTTGCCTTAACTAAAAAATAGTCCAATTTTACTAAAAAATAGTCCTATTTTTTTTATATGAAAAATATCTTATCAAGTAAATTTTATTTTCCATTGTTCAAAACAACTTGAGTATAAAAACAGTTACTGGAAAGCTTCATAAATATATCATAAATCTTCTATAATGGCTAAGGCTTGCAGAGTTAAACAAAAAGCTAAAAATAATAAAAGGAAAAAAATAATTAATGTAAAAAAGAACTTAGTTATAAATAATTTTGATATGGATGTAAATATGGAATCGAATATTGTAGATATGAACATAAATGTTACTACAAGTGTTGAAGATGTAAATGTAAATATGGGGAAACCAGTTGATTTTAACTTTGTTAATTCTGAAGAAATATGTGCTTCTGCTAGAAAAATTAAAAAAATTTCGTCATCAAGACCAAAGTTATCTAGTAATATAATTACTGGATCCTGTTTTTAGATTTAGAAACACTAAATTCTGTAGTTTCTACCCTTAGATGTCCAGAATGTTTGTCATCTAAGTTGTTTCTTTCTGAAAATGAAAACAAGAGAATTGGTCTAGCGTCTTGTCTTTATGTTAACTGCTGCGTATGTGATTATTCAAGAGAATTTTATACCTCAACATATACAAAATTTTTTTGATATTAATACCAGGGCTATATATGCTATGAGATCATGTGGTCAAGGCTATTCTGGATTCTCAAGATTTGTCTCATTAATGGACATGCCTAAACCAATGACTGCTAATAATTATAATAAAATTGTTATAAAACTAACTAATGCAGTAAAATCTGCAGCTGAAGACACTATGATGGATGCTGCTCAAGATCTAAAAGACTTGAAGAGTGATCTTATTTTAAATTTTATTCCAGACCATGTGCCCAATGTTATTGATGTTGCACTTTGATGCAGTTGCCCATTTTAACATTGGTAGACAAGCGTGTTTTAGTTTTAGAAAAATGAATTTAAGACCTGGAAAGTATTTGTTAGAAGGATGTTGGAAAATTAATTAAAAGCTTTTATACTTAGCCATATATAAAAACACAGAACGAGCAAAGAAACACAGACAAGTAGTTCGTGGAAAAAAGTAGAGTCGATATGACAAATTTATTGAAAAAGAGCAAAACCCATATCAAACTGGTGCATTTTAAGATTTAACTTTTTTTTATTATATAGAGATATGGATATTTATTTACACTATTTTGAAATTTTTTATGTCAGCATTTTTAAAAGCTGTTTTTCTCAGATGTAGAGTTTTTAAGACGCCGGCCAGTATATCTAAATAACTAAAAGTGGTGTTAAACTAAAATTTTAGGTATGAATTTGTTTGATTGTCTTCTGTGATTTAAACGTGACAGATTTTTTTAAAAATTGAATCCAGTCCTTAAATCGGTCAACAAAGTCATAATATTCGGTCAAATTTTTTACATGTACTTTGGTCCAATATATTAGCCTATTAAAAATTATTATGAAAAATCTGCTTTGTTCATATCACAGAACTACCTTGTTAGAATAAGTATGCAAAAAAGATTTTGTTAAAATTGTGTACATCTTTAGATACATTGGCCGGGGTCTTTCAATATTTTGGTGTTTTTGGCACCTGCTACAGCTACCATTTTATCCAAAAAAATTTTTTTTTGTTTTTTTCAGTTAATTTTGTTATTTACTTTATGTATATGAAGTTAAATTTATAAAATATTGATATTTACTCAAAAAAAAATTTTCAGGGGTTTTCCACCTTAAGCATTCGTTATTCAATCTTTTCCATACAAACTTTTACTTAAGATTAGATTTCTTTTAAAGCAAGTAAAACATTTAACTGCACAAACTTTTAAAAGCTAATTTAAAAAACATTCAAATTTAAAGATTGTTTAAAAAATAACTTCTGTGTTCACAACTTTATTACTTCTACAGTTTACATAAATTAGTTTTAAATGAGAGGAAAAGATAGGAGACAAATATCCAAGTTTTTTTTTATTAAAAGATGATTTTTTACTTTAAGTATAACAAACATTAAAGTCAATATACATATTTTTGTTAATTTTTTTCATATATAAAATCCTTATATAACATCGAACCATGCGATTACTTTGATCCAGCATGTGAAAAGTTTTTGGTTTTAAATTGGTTTTTATTTATGATATATAAGAAACATTAATGGCTGATTTTATAAGTAAAAAAAAAGGTTTTTTTTATAAATTAGTCCAAGTAAGATTCTTGTTACTCACTAATTTTTAACTAATAAATTTTAATAAAGTTAAAACTGGTAGAACGTGAACACAAACAGAATACAATGATTTGCAACATTTATAACGAAAAGGAATAATCGTCAGTGATGCTGATGGGATTTTAAAAATTTTTTAAATTTTGATCCACGTTCATCTAGTTCTTTATTCTTTACACATTTTCGATGTTTAAAAGTATATTCTAATTGTAACTTTTTAATGTCGTATCCATTTCCGTTTCTGAAAAATAGTAAATGCCGAAAAATAAAGAATTAAACCTTTTATGCTTCCCAAACTAATAGTTTCTAAAAAAAGACCTCAGGGTCTTTTTTTAGAAACTATTTAACAGAAGACTTCAGGGATCAACATAATTAGATCCAAATAAAATCAAGTATATTAAGGCGCGAGTCGTCTAATCACTTTATACTTTTATTTCCTATTTTTAATTTAATTATTTCATTATTTATGTTATAAATTTTGATTATCGTAAAAAAAAATGCTTAGGCACTTGACAACTTAGAAAATGCTGTAAGCATAGAATAATAAGAACTTCAAAGAAAAACAACTTATTTTCAATAATCTTCATGAAATCATAACAAAATGTGTAATATAAAAATCAGATTCTTAATGAATCAAGCCTTAAAGTAAACGGTATCAAATTTTTGACAAGAAGGACAGCAGTTTCTTGACATATAAACTGCATTTGTTTGACATTGTCCACTTTGAGCCCACTTGTCGCATCTTTCATTCGTATTTGTGATGGTGCTACATAAAATTTTGCCTAAATTAAAGGACTATTATTTATTATTAAGGTGAAAATACTCGCAGAATTAAATTTTATTATCTAAAGACAAATAATTATTCATAGTACATACAGTTTTTTTTTTTCCAATTTTAAGATTTATGCATTTTAAAATTTTCTATTTCAAAAGATTACCATATTTTTTGCAAGAAGAGCAACAATATGTAGACATCCAGGGATTTTTTCTACACTCATCATTCTTCGCCCATTCCTCACATTTCGTATGGTTATCTTTAGTTGCCGTACATTCGATGAACACTGAAGATAAATAGTCTAAAATATCTCATTACGCATGCCTTGATGTATATTTGGTTTATAGTACCATGCTATCTAGGTTATAGATTTACGTTGGGTAAAACTAAAAAGAGGAATTACTGTCACGTTCTATTAATTTTATCAAATAATGGTTTTCTGAAACTCTTTATTCCTTCTAAACCTCTTTTTTTTTTGAAAATTACATTAATTCAATGAGCGTCACGGGCGTAAATTGTTAGTATAAGGGAAACCCCAAAGATTTTGACCCTCTCGCGTATATGCTCTAAAGTTTGCAAAAAATTTTAAAAGTTTTTGCAAACTTTAGGCCATAAACGCGATCGAAAGATAAAAACTGGTTTATTAATTTTTTTAAATACCCTCTTAGGAACCTATTCCACAAAAGATATTTAGCCAGGACAGAATTTCAACAAGAGCAAAGTCAGTGCACCAAAGTAAAAAAAATATTCTCAAATTTGACTATATTGCAAACCTTGGCCAATATATAAAAAAACAATTTAAATTTAATTGAACATCATTAGATATCATCTTGGTCTCTATTAGTTATCTTTACAGGTCAAGTTGCATATGCATTTGTCGTGGATAGATAATATTCTATTTTATTCTGACTGACTTGTACTATGTTAAGTTTCAGTTACACTTAGATTAGGGTTAGAAACTTACATTATATACTAACATCTTAAAACATCATCTACTTGTAGTATCTTGCAAACTTGTACATATAATTATTTTTTACTGTTGTAGTTTTACCATGAAATAATAGCTACTATTCATTTATTGTGTGAGAAAACCTAAAGATAACTGATCCTAACATTTAGAATGCAGTTGCAAATGAGATGAATTTAACTTTCAATAATAAACCACCAACTTTCATGAAGCATCTTCGTCAAAACTGACATGTAGAAGCTCCTAAGTTCTTTTCGAAGAGAAAAGAAGAATGGGTGGATATTAAACTGATTTTACCACCTGCTCTGAATGAAGAAAATCATAATCTTATTCCAACTGTATTCAAAGTATATGGCAGACCCCCAGTGAATTTTAACAACTCATCAAGTAAAACAAAGAGAAGATTAAGCCCAATAGCGGCATCTGTATCATCTTCACAACTATTGTTTGCAACAGGTTGTAGTTTGCGCCAAGATGGTAGAGAAAAAAAAAAGCTAAAGCTGTATTAAAGATTGCAGATTATAATGAGCCATCTACTTCTTTTGTATTCAGGATTGATTTTAGCATATCTGCTTCTTTTGAATTAAGGATTGATACTTGCATATTCGTTTAGGTGAAATTGAAGCAGGCTGTAGACTGTATTCTCCTTACAATCCTGTTCGAGAAGCAAAAGAAAAATGTATGTCAAATGTTAGAGACAGCTTAAATGTAACTGATTACTCAACTTCTATTAATCTTAAAAATTTATATTACTTTATAATTAAAGTATGGTCTCTTCACATTACATGCTTGGATGCGTTGCATGGAATGTGTCTTGCACATATCATAAAAACTGAATATTGGTAAACATCAAGCTAGATCGGAAAATTGGCTTTTCCATACTAGAAAGCTAGTTTCCTCACTTCTTTTTGCAGAAAGTCCATAGACATAGATAAAGTATCAAATATTTCACATACACAGATTTATATATATATATATATATATATATATATATATATATATATATATATATATATATATATATATATATATATATATAAAAATCTGTATATGTGAAATATTTTAAATATATATATATATATTTGCTTTTAATTCCTGTAGAATGTTAAACATATAAAATGTAAATTGGTGTAAATTATTACTCACAAAGTTTTCAGTCACATTATTACAGCTTGTAGACATCTAGGCATTGATTTGACTGAAGATTTTATTTCTTCTAGTTGAATTTTGTCCTGGTTTCTTCAATTGTTACTTTGAGGTTTTCTTTTATGAAAAATGATCAATCTCCAATTTTTTGGTCCAAAATATCCCATAAATGTTGATTGGGATTAAGTTCCGGCGATAATTTAGGCTATTCTAAGACCTTGACAGTATTTTAGCAAACCGTTCCTTCGTTTTAGCTGCAGTATGCTTGAGATAATTATCTTGCTGAAATGTAAAATCAGGTCTTAGCCAAATTTTTCTAGCAGATGACTTCAAATTTTGTTTTAACATGTTTTTGTATTGCACTTGATCCATTCTATTATCTACAAATAGGAGTTTTCCAACACCTTTTCAAGCCATTAAACCTATACCATCACATTATTGCCACTATACTTGATGGTTTCTCTCATGCAGTTTAATTTGTAGACTTCTCCTGCTTTTCTCCAAACTTTTTGGGCTCCATCAGATGATTTTAAGTAAAATTTCGATTTGTTTTTTCACAGGATCTTTTTCCAGAAACTTAATGGAATGTTTTTGTACTTCTTAGCAAACTCCAATCTTCTGTTCATGTTTTTTACTCAAAAATAGTTTATTAGTTGTTTTTGATATTCTTAGGCTCGGATACGATTTCTGATTGTCTGATGGGATAATTTGATTCCTTTATCTGCTTCAGTTTGCTCAGCCAGTTTTTGAGCAGAAATAAAGCGATTTTTTTATTACTTATATAATTAAGTTTCTATCAAAACTCTTAGAAGTCTTCTTTTTGCAACCTTGTCTATCTATTGTGGCTGTTGTTTCGATCAAATTATAATTCTTCAATAATGTCAGATAACGTATTATAAAGTTAGTAAAAAAAAACACAAATATTCATGTGCGCAAATTACCTGTAGCCAAAAAAAAAGGATTATGCTAAATAATTTTCTTTGCAAAGAGGTTCAATAATATCTTTTTTTATTAATTTTCTAATATTAGGCGGTTTCCAGTTTGTATTTAAGTTTCACGCTACTCTTTTTCAATAAGCTTAGTGAGTTCACATTAGCTTCATATTTACTAATAAACTACTTTTTGCTAAATTTTTGTCTAAAATGTTTAGAACCATGAAACACTTCCTTAAAAAATGTTTCTTTCAATTTTTGAACTTTTTTAAACTTTTGAAAGAGATAAACTTCTACATACATGGAGCAGAAGGCACATCAGGAACCAAAATCATATCTAGAAAACAACCGGAGAATAATCACAAACAAATCTTTCACCTTCTGAAAGAACATCATTTAGAGAATAAATACTTCAAAAACTACCTGAACAAGATGTACAACACTCTGCAACCATTACTCTCCAATTTGAAACACACTGACCCTTTAAAGCTCGTGATTTGCAATCTACATGCAAGTCTTTGCAACCTATAATGAAAAAGGAAATTTACTTTATCTAAAAAAATTAAAAATCAAAGTGTTTTACACAATAAAATAATTTTTTTTTACCTGATAGTCCTGCAGGACAAGGGTTGTCATCAAAGAAAATATTGTCAACAGCAACAGATGATGTCCCATAAAAAGCATGCTTGGCTTGAATCATGATCTAAAGGAAAATTTTGTACGCATAAAACGGTTTTAAAAAACAAATTAAAAAACAAACAAAAAAAAACAACACTTTGGATTTGAAAACATGATTTGGAAAAAATGACATTTATTTCAAGGCATAAAAAAATATACAAATATGTTACAAATGTGAATTTTTTTTTGCTTGATAGAACTCTTAATGATTTATATGTTCATACGTTCATGACATTTAAGTTCATTTATACATTATATTTTTACAATTTTAGTTTTGGTATTTGATTATAAAAAAAAAATGTTGTAACAATTTCATCATCAATTTACTGTCATTAAAATATTACTTTTCAATAAAATTTTATTTTAGATTGAAAATTCACTGTGTAGTAAAACAAAAATGCTAAATTTTAAACTTTTATCATTTACTGAGTTAATTAACAATATAGGGGAAACATTTTTGGAAATATTTGCCAAATTTTTCTCAAATCTCCAATTGCGGCTCCCTTTAAAAAATTTAAGATAGTATAATAATTGTGTTTTAAAATTAATATATTCCTCAGAAGAAAAATAGAAATTTAAGTTTGCTATTAACTGTTAAAAGAAAGAGGGTCAGATAGTTAGAGTAATGACATGAGAACAAATTGATAACTTTTAAGATCAGTTTAAAAAAATAATGATAAAACTAATTTACTTGAAACTGCTGCTTTCTGCTTCTGATGTTTATGCCAACTCGGTTCCAGTAATTTCCCTGATGGTTTCCAACAATGAATAGCAGTTCTGGCACAGAGTTTTCAATTAAATAAATTGACAACGCCTCTGTTGTGTGAAGGTTAGCACCATTAAGCATGTAGAAGAAACTCAAACATTTTTCACCTTTAAAATTAGTTACTGGGGGACTTTTTATGAAATATTTGGGAGAAGTACCATTAATACCTTTTCCTGAAGCAACTGCATAAAACCCTAATAAAAAAATTATGATTCAGAACAAAATCAAGAATGATACTTTTGAGCCTTAATTTACTAAAAAAAACACACTCTAACCATAAGGTTTTCCTTGATCAACAGAAGTAACATCTTGTGAGGGACCCTCAGTTAAAATATCTTCCTTGCTGCGGATGACAAATCCAGAAAACTGCCATTTGCCAAAGTTATTTTCAAAATTTAAATCATAAGGGCTAGCTGGTGCATTTAAAAAAAAATAGAAGAGCATCAAAACATTAACAAATGTTATTAACAAGTTGAGGGTAAAAATTAGTTTTAAAAAAAAAGAACTTACCACCACCACATCTTGTATTACGACAAAGAAATTTTTCTTCTTTATTACCAGAGCAGTTTTTACCCCCAAACATTGGGGAAGGATTGTTACACTCACGATATCTGACTTGTGTTCCCCATCCACATGTAGATGAACAAGTTGAGTAAGAACCCCAATGACCCCATACTCCATTAATTTTTAACTCTATAAGCAAAGATCTTTTACTTTAAACTAGCTAATTTTGAAGTATTTGGACTTTTGGTTACAAAATAGATTAAGAAACTAGTTTCAGTTTTGATTTGGATGCTGAAAAAAAAGTTGAAAAAAAACTAAGAACTATTATCAACTATTTTTAAAAATGTTAGTAAATATCCTAAACCTCTTTTAACACATAAAACAAAACAGTGACACAAAGCAGTAAGTTTGGTGAAAAGGATATGATTCTGCCAGTATTTTAAACAATACATGCAAATTGTTATCCTACACATACTAATATGCATGCATATATAAGAATTACTACTTTTTTGAAAAACAAAAGGGAAAATTAAAATTTATGATTATTTAGTATTTTTTCAATTTTTCACTTATTTGTAAATTTTAAACAAACCCTTGCATTGGTCACTTCTGCATTCTTCAACTATATCTTGAGTTCCGAATTCTGTAACTCCTGGACATTTCGTCAGATCTTTTGATAAACAAAATCGAACTATAGCTTTTACACATTGCTTTCTCCAGTCAAACATACAATCAGACCATTCTGACCATTCACTCCACCCAGATTTAACTGAAAAAAGATTTTTTAAACTTAAGATATATATCATTTATGAAATGAAATAGAAAACATTGCCAAAATATAATGTTGATATTATGCAAGTTTTGGAGATATTTTAAAAGTTGTAAGAATTACTGTGGCATTGGTACAATTTATTGATTTCTTCAATATCACTTTTTGAAAGTTCAGAATTTCCAAGTTCAAAGTTAGGATCAAATTTATGCTCTATTGTATTTCCTATAAAAAAAAAAAGATAAACAAAAAAACACACATTTTTTTCAAAAATGCAGTTTAGAAAAAGAAAGCAAAGTTCATACAAACAGTATTACTGCCATCTGGTGCTTTTGCAAATGATCTTCTGCTATAATGCATGATACTTTTAAAGTCATACTCTGTTTGCATCAAATTTATATCCTTATCATAGCTTTTTTCAAAATTATTCAACATTGCTAAAAAAAAAAAATTTACAAAAATGTTTTTTGTAAATACATTAAAATATCATACTTTTTAAGTACAGCATATGCAATACTTATATAAATAAGAATAAAGTCTTTGAAATTAGTTGTGCAAAATGACAACAGTACTAGCATGTATTGACAATCACCAGAGTAAAATCATAACTTTCTTGACAAAGAAAGCTTTTCTACATTTAATATAATAAAGGTGTTTGTTAAGAAAAGATTTTTAAAATGCAAATAAAATCTAACTAATTAAATAATTAAAGATAATATATCTTAAAAAGTTTAATTTTTCAGTCAACTAAAAATTTTTAATTTTTAATTGACTAAAAGTTGTTAAACCAACTTGTTAATAATAATAACTTTTTTTGCTATCAAGTATATTTAATAATTTTACGGCCAAGTAAATTAATTTAAATACACAAATCCATAATTGTAAAAGCTCTTACATGGTAAAACCCTATCTGTGTATATGTTTACATAAGAGTCCCTATCAATACGACTTTGTTCATGAGGAAAACCTAAAAATTGATCAAATCAATACTAATGTATATTATCAAAAAAAAATCATTATTTGCATCATTATAATGACAACTATTTTTAAAATCACCACCTTAAATTTAGTCAAGGTTGGTAAACTTATTATCAGTTTAATTCCATTAGTGATATGAGTATCAAATGATTTTATGATACTCATCAAAACAACATTTGATACTCATATAACTAATATATATGTATTTAATGTTACAACTACTTACCAGCTGCATGTAATACTTCATGCACAATAATTGAGGGATGCACACAGTTTGTTCCCAATGATATTCCAGTTTCTTGCTGGGACCAATACTTCCTACCAATACCAGAGAAGCATCTAAAAGACTTCAAAAATCTTAAAATCCAATCTTTAATTTCAATCCAAATCTTCATATGGATTGGAATTAGAGAATTCCCATTTTAGGACTTTAGGGTTCTTACTTGAAAAAGTGTCAGAATTTTAAAACTTACCCTTGTCCTTTGAAAAATCTAATCCAATTGTAATCAGTAGCCTTTTTCTCAGGAAAAGTTAAACAAGTGACATTAGAAATTTTTTTCAATGATGAGATAATAATAGTTGTTGAATCTAAAGTTAAATTCAAACTTATAAATAAGAAATTTAACATAATTCATCTATACATAAGATTTGTAGGTTACCTTAAAAAATATCATCTAAAACTATGCAATCCAAAAGAAAAACACAACTATAGTTTAGGGATTAGGGCCAATAGTGATTTATCTTTAATAGGAATGTCCTAAGAATCTCAAGACAATAGAGTGCCTAAAGTCTTACTCCTGTAATGGTTTTCAAAAGCTAAATTTTAACAGATCCAAGGATAAAAGCATGGGCTACTTAAAATTATATACTAAAAAATATATTAAAAGAAATATATACTCGTATAAAAAGTTCCATCAAATCTTTATAAAAAATATTGTAACTAGCGTAAAAATTGCATCATTGTGTCGCGTCATATAGACCAGCAGGAAATGGGATTGTGGAGCGTAACCACCATACAGTAAAACGTACCGCTACGAGGGCACAGATATGTCCGTTGCATGCAGTATCTTGGTGTAATTCAACACTAAGGATTGGAACGCAAGAAGACTCAACACCTGCTTCTCAAAAGTATAAGTACGAATAGTGTCTACCACTTCAAGGGGAGAAGAACACTGAAACTGAGGAAACATCAACACAGGTTACAAATAACTACAGGATTGGAGAACAAGTTTACGTTCGTCCCATCGACGCAAAGTGCATCTCGATTAGGAAAAGTGGCGATGTAACCAACATAATCACAAAAACAGATATCGAAATAGGTGGTGTATCAAGACATGTGCGAGACGTAAGGAAAGTTCCTGCATCAGATATAAATAAAAAGAAGGAAGTTTCAAAAATTATTGACACCATGGCCTACTTTATCTATACGGCCGGATATTTTGCATTTTGAAAAAAAAAATAGGCCAGTTTTTTCGTGAGGCGTTATTAAAGGAGCAACTTGAGTTTCAAAGAATATGTTTAACAAATGTTGTATTGTGAATTGTCGTTCAAATTATGATGGTGAAGTATCTACAGTAGTATTTTCGTTTCCAAAAATGAAGAGTTGAAAAAAAATTGGATTAAATTTGTAAATAGAAAAGATTGGACACCTACTAATTCTTCCGTAATATGCATAAAACATTTTGAAAAAAAATATTATAAGAAAGGTGATACGAATCAACGTTTTCGATTAATAAAAAAACTATTCCAACTATTTTGGATTGCACAAATTTCCCTGAAGAAGGTCCATCACAACTTATAAAATCTTCTAATTCGTTAAGAAAATCACCAACTAAAAGAATATTTCAGCCAGATCAATATGGACAATTTTTATTGAGTGATTTGATTAATAACTTTGATGATATTACTGAAAGTATTGCTCCAGATGGTTTTTCATTCTTGAAGTATGATGATCATGTAATTTTTTATAAATTGAGTCATAGTACTTTATCTATTCCTGAAGTTACAGAGTGCATTCGCATAAACAATGAGATGCATGTTAAATTATTTTACAAAGGTTCACCCCTGCCATTGCCTCAGTGGTTTCTTCATGGAAGAGATTATTGTTTATCTCGTAAAAGTATGCTTTATAATTTTCCTACCTACATTAAATCACAAGCTGAACAATTTTCATCTATATTGACTGAATTACAGCAAATTAAGTATATGAAGAAACCTATTTTTTCAGCTAATATTATAAAGTATTCACTGATGTTACGATATACTTCTACACAGTCATACCAACTTTTGCGTGAAGAATTGCCTTTACCATCAATATCTTTACTTAAAAAAATGACTAGTGGAAATATTGATGCTCTAAGTTGTGCAAAACATTTAAAATTAGAAGGGAAGATATCTCAAGACATTTGCTTGATTTTTGATGAAATGTACTTGCAAAAATGTAAAGAGTATTTTGGTGGAGAGATGATTGGTAGTGATGAGTCTGGAGAATTGTATAATGGAATAGTTTGTTTTATGATAGTTGGCCTGAAACAAAACATTCCATATGTGATTAAATCATCACCTAAAAAAACAATCAATGCTGAATGGTTGAAAGAAGAAATTTTTGAATGTCTTCATATTCTTACTGAATGTGAATTTAATGTTAGAGTTATTGTGTGTGACAACCATTCCTCTAATGTTTCTTGTTTTAAAAAAATCCTTTGTGCATCAAATCAACAAGCTGAAGATTTGTTTTTTATTTACAATCTAAAAAAGATTTACCTTTGTTTCGATGTTGTACATCTTATTAAAAATATCAGAAATAATTTGTTAAATTGTAAAGGATTTTTATTTCCAGATTTTAAGTTTGATGGATTTAAAGATCCTATAATTGTATGTGTTGGAGAAATAAAATGGAGCACCTTCCACAATATTTATGAAAAAAGACCTCGCTCTTGATGCTGGTTTGCATAAAGCACCAAAAATAACAATGAAAGTATTACATCCAGGCAATTTTAAACAAAACGTTTCTTTAGCGCTTGCAATTTTTAATGAAACTACTTCTGCAGCAATTCACTCATATTTCCCTGATCTTAAAAGTAGTGCAGATTTTTTGACATTATTTTACAAGTGTTGGGTTTTATCAAATTCAAAAAGTCAGTATTCAACGTGTAATATTTTAGGTAATGCAGTTGTTTCTGGAGATAAAAAACCTGAATTTCTTAGGGAAATGGCACACTGGATTGAAGCTTGGCAATTGCAAAAGGTACCAAACTGTGAGAAGTTTACTTTAAGTGCTCAAACAGCTGCAGCATTGACAAGAACACTTAATTGTCATGCCTCATTGATTGAGGACTCACTTAATGACAGATATAACTTTGTTTTAACTGGGAGGTTTCAAAGTGATTAATTAAAAAGGAGATTAGGACAATATAGACAAATGAGTGGTGGAAGATTTTTGGTTGGTTTAAAAGATGTCACTATTTCTGAAAAAATATTAAAAATCAAAAGTATAGTTAGAGAAAGTATTAACTTTGATAGTTTGAAAGTACCACTCGAGTCAGAAAATAATTTAACAGATTTGAAAAACTTTCTTCTTGATATTGATACAACTCAGTGTACTCCAGAAATCATGAATCTAGCACCAGAAAGTAGAGAAGTAGGTGCTCATATTGCTGGATATATAACAAAGAAACTAAAAAAATGCTTTGGTAAATGTTGCCAAGAATTTTTATGTTGTGCTAATATTGATGAAAGCAATGCTGATCATACTTATTTAACAGTTATTTCTAGGGGTAGTCTCACTATTCCTTCACCATAACTTTTGGATTATGTTTGCACATCGTTTGCTATGATTGACTACTCTTCTAACAAAATAAAGAAATTTAATTTACATGCACGACAAGCTTTAGAATATTTGTTAAATCACTTTTGTGACTCTTTTCAGACTTTTTCTTGTCCCATGCATGAGAAAACTGAGATAAAACTTGCTGGAAGAATCGTTATCAACATTTTTCTTAATAATAAAAGAATTATCTCTACCAGCGAAGTAGCTGTTGATCATGTAAAATCTTTTAAAAAGAGAAAGTTTGTAAAAACTCAATAAATTATATATAATACAATTTTTTATTTTGATGAAAAAATAAAAAGATTTAAAGATTTTATATAAATATTCTTGTTTTTTAAATTGTGTCTGTTTACTTAAATTCTAAGTTTTAAAATAAAGGCTTATTTTGATATCTTTTTATTTATTTCTTATATAATATTCTTTTAATATCTAAATTTATGAATATAAACTACTTTTGTCGACTTTTTAAATTTAGAAAGTAAAATACACTTGCAAATATTCAAAAAGTCTTAAGTTTTCGAAACATTACGATTTTGAACACTGGCCTTCTATTTTTTTTTTCAAAATGCAAAATATCCGGCCGTATAAATAAAGTAGGCCATGTTGACACTGAAGATAGTGAAAAAGATGGCGAAATGGATGATATAGGTATCTTTAATGTCAGGGGCGAAGAGGTAGATGCTAGCAATGATGAAGAAGATAACAGTATAGAAATTATAGATAATGAGGAGCTGCCAGTGATTAAATAGTCTACCAGAGAAAGAAAAGTTCTAATGTATTTAACTGATTATGTGGCTTAAGAACTTTATTTTTTTAAGGGGGGTGGGGTGTTGTAATTACCGTAAAAATTGCATCATTGTGTCGCGTCAGAAGGAGCGTTGTTCGTGCGTCATTTATTTATTGTATAATTCATTGTACACAATGAATACATAATTTATTGTTCACAATGAATTTGGAAAACCTATATAAATTTTAAAAGCTGGGAAAGAGCAGTGAGAGAAATATGTAACTGTAATGAAAACATAGTCGTCTTGATTTTACAAAAAATACTGTTGATGTTATCTTAATAGAAAGAAGATCTATTTGAATAACAACTAAAGACTAATATTCCTGCAAGAAGCCTGTCCTGATAATGCAAAAAGCAGCAACAACAGACCAAACAAACCCCATGGTTGATTCCCACCATCGTTTTTGAATCCCGTACCCACGTATTCCAGAATTTCTATGTTACAGTCAAATTTTCTGTAATTCAGACAAAATGAAATTATTGCCACAATCACTAATTTTAATAACGTCGTAAATTGGATCAAAGCACTTAACGACAACTTTTGATTTTTTGCAGTGATTAGAATTTATTTTGTAAATCGTGGGCTTCTTTTTATAGTTTAGTTTCTCTCAGTTCATCATAGAGAGATAAAAAAAAGTTCATTGAACTCTATGAAACAAAACAAAAATATTTACTTTGCAATCATGCAAGTTTAAATTCTTCTACTAATTACTAATCATCAACCAAAAATGTAATTTTTTAAGTAAATGTTAACAATATAAATGATAAAATGATTAAATATTAACAATGAAAACGAATAACAAAAATATTAAACAAAAACGTATTTAAAAAAAAAGAAGCATATAACTACTTTGAAATTTATCTACTTTAGTTTTTGTAATTATTTTAAGAACTTTTTAAGTCTACGAAGGGTAAATTATTTTGCACCACTTAACTGTAGGATTACCCAGTAGAACAAATTTCCGTTTTATAAATTAAAGTCTAGTAAAGAGTCTCTAAAAAGAATTAATTGAAAAAATTCTTGAACTTTTTAATATTAAAACTTTAATGAAATAATTGAAAAAATCCTTCAACTTTTCAAGACTAAGAGTTTTAAAATTAAATAAAATGTGGAATTGCTAAGTTTAGCGATTATATATACAGGGCAAGAAATAAGACCAAAGGAAGAAGATGTAGCTTGAGTGTAACCCACAGTCTCTCAAAAGTTTCTCCTTGCAACAGAAAATTTTAATCAGATGTAAATCTTGTTTAATGCACTTGATGCAAAAGTCACAAACATACAGAAAGTTACAGTCGTGTCAAAGAATTTATGTTGCAGTTTAGGCCAACTGTTTTGGCCAACAGTTTTGGCCTGTCTTAGTAATTCAAGTAGTGAGTGAAAAGTTTGACTAGTATTTATTTTAAAACAAAAAATTTGTTTAACACAATGATGTGATGTGCAATAATGTGTGTTTGTTTATTTTAATGATGTGCATCATTTTTCAAAGATCATTTTATAATCGATTTAAATGGCTTATACAAACTCTTAAAAAAACTCTCCAAGTAGATTGTTTAGAAAACTAAATCACAAAACTAAGAGAAATAATTTCAAAACATAAACACACTAGATTTTGGAGAAACATGATACATAGATGTCTTGACACTTGTATATCTGATATACAGTGATCTTTGCATTACTCATATGCAGGGCCGTACCGAGCCAATTTTGCGCTTCGGGCAAGAAAAGAAAATTGCGCCCTCCCCCCCCCCCCCAAAAAAAAAAAAAAAAGGAGAAAATTCAACGAAAAAAATGATTTATTGATCACAAAATTTATCACATCAAGTTATAAGTAAAATTTGTCATTAAGGTTGCACAAAATTTAGTTCAATGTCACTTTTATGGCTTGAGGCAAATTCACTAATGACATCATCAAATCAATGTTGTTTGCCACTTCATTTTCAATTGAAATTATTGCCAAACTAGACAAACGTTCTTGGCCCATTTTTGACCTCATATAGTTTTTTATGAGCTTAAGTTTACTGATACTTCTCTCACACGTAGTAACTGTTACTGGTATGATGAGGAAGATGCGAATAGCAATTGCCGTGTTGGGATAAGCATCGGTCAAACAATATTTATGAATGAGCTGCAAAATGTCGATCGGGGAAGATTTTTTAAAGTTGTCCAACAACATTGTGGCAGCTTGATATTTAAAGCTTGCCATTTCTGACTCAGAGGATACAGCAGACATAGCCTCAAACCGGTACTCAATTTGTGTAAAAAATTGTCAAACACAAGGTTGCACTGAGATCCGAATTCTGTTTCTGCTGTGAGAAAGTGAGTGTCATCTTCAGCTTTATAAAGTGCCATCCGCTTCACTTTGAACTTCCTCTTGATTGGAAAGCCACCATCAATTCCGTTCTGGTTAGCTTTTTCTGTGGCATCTCTGATAATGTTGTTCACCCCAACATCTCGAAGATTTTGAATGGAAGCCTTCAATCCTTTCATTTTTTTTGCAGCAATTTCAATTGAAAAGAATTTTGACTGAAGCAGTTTGTTTTCTCGGTCAATTAGAGAAAGAATTTGACTCCAGAAATCCAACAAACACAAAAAACTGAAATCAATTTGAATGAGAAGTTCTTTTGCACTGCTAACCGTGACAGCATTTGTCATGGGATTGTTGATAATGGATTCCAAAACTTGAAGAACGTCTTTGATTTTTCTATGCAATGGTGTGATTGCTTCTTTTTTGGCAGACCATCTTGTGTCACTATTTCCCTTTAATGAAATGGTCAACGTTTTCATCAGTTTTTCCCATCTTGACGTGGAGCTAGAAAAAAGGTTAAAGATGGCTTGAACCTTTCCAAAAAACGTAATCATGAGTGGGGAAACCTCAGCAGCATGAACACCAACAAGATTTAAAGTGTGAGTTGCACATGGAACAAATCTTGCTGACTCATTAAGAGAATGGATGTGAGCTTTGACGCCATAGTATTTTCCAGACATATTGGATCCATTATCATAGCCTTAGCAATCGGAAATGTTTAGACCAGCAATCGGAAATGTTTAGACCATCCTTCTCCAATTTTTCAGTTATCTCTGTTGCAAGACCTTTTCCGGTTTTTTGGTGAGATTCAATGAAGTCCACAAAGCTTTCCTTAATTGTGCAGGTTTCATCACTGATGTGGACATACCTGATGATCTTAGCCATCTGTTCTTTGTGGGAGGCATCTGGAGGGCAGTCAAACAGAACAGAGTAGTATTTAGCTTCTTTGATGTTTGACAAAATTTTGTTCCTGACTTTCTGCCCAAGTAACTCAATCAGCTCATTTTGAATTCGAGGAGTAAAGTAGAATGTTGTGTTTTTTTTTGCTTTAACGGACGCAATGTGTTCAGTCACTAAAGGATAATAATGGCTAATCAACTCAATTTAAACTCAGAAAAATGCCACTGTTTTGTTGACCGATGTCTTCTGTTGTTCCTCGAAGGTCAAGATTGTTCTTGGCACAGAACAAAGTTGCATCAAAAATCACTTTCAAGATGTCTCTCCGCTTTTTCATCTCTCCACTGATAACTCTCTGCAGATCAGAATCCAGGGTCTTTCCTTCCTTAAGTTTTTTTCGAGAGTTTTCCAATCAGAATAGCATCTTTGGTGTTCATTGCTGTTTTCATGCTCAGGAATTCTTGGGTTTAGTTTTTTCCAGTCACAAAACCCTTTGAAAGTTTCGGAAAAATTGTTGGTTTTTGTTGTTGAAAATAACAAACAGCAAAAACAAAATAAAGAATCTTTTTTGTTGCTGTACTGCAGCCAAGTGCGAACAAGCTTTTCACCATTGGGATGAATTTTTTCATACCATTTTGAGCTGAAGTCGCATTCTGTTGTCAAAATCACACAGCGTGTTTGGGAAAAACTTTCTTCTGTCTTGCTCTGCCCCATGCTCAATCAAAAAGCATCTTATTTTGTCCGTTATTTTAGGCCATGTTGCTGGATGTGTTTAAATCTTTTCTTCCGAGGCCCTGTGTTGAAAATTTTCTTCCGAGGCCACTGGAATTTCTGAGATTTCTGAATGAAGTTCATCCTCGTCCATTTCAGCTGGGCCTGAAAGCTGGGAATTTCTATCTTCCCTTGTTGGTTCTGAATTAGTTGTGCAAAATTTTTCTTGACTTTGGCTGATGAAAATCTCCTCTTCAATTAATTCCAAATGATGATCTGAACTTAAGTCAATTATAGGATCTGTTGAATTGTCATTAACTTCAATACAAGTATCCTCCGAAATAATTTGTTTTTCCACTGAGTTTATTACCAACCACTTTTTGAAATTGTTTCGTAGTTTCTTGTCAATTTCTTGGCGCTGTTTTCTTTTCTTCTTAAATTCAGCACCAGATGATTTTTTGGTTTGATTCATGATAAAATCATAATGTTCAAAAGTTATCAAAGGTATGTTAGTGTTAAAGGGCGCTCTTTTGTTCAGTGAATGAGCATTAGTATTTTAATATAACAAATTGAAAGCTTAATTATAAGCAAAGAATTATGTGGCAAATGCGTTTACTTCGTAGGCGATTTGAATTTTGATTTGCTTGAATACAACAAAAAAAAAAACGTCAGAACTTTTTTTGATATTATGTTTTAAGAGCTATTGTCTGAGAAATCTAGGCAAAGTTTGGAAGTGATGTCTTCAAATTGCACTCATTTCTGGATATTTTGTAAAAAACAATGAAAGTAGGCCACTGGTAATTTTTTTTTCTAAAATTTTTATTAATTTCAGAGATATTGGGTCCCAAAATTTGGCCCGTTATGAGAAAATTTTGGGCATGGAGTGCAATTGCTACTTTGAGGAGTAGTTTTAGCAACATGAATATGACAGAAACATTTCTTTTTAACTTTTTTAATAATCTGGGTAGATTTCTACAGTAAAAGTAAAAATTCAACATGATTACATTTTCAGTAGTCTAGAAATCGTTGTCCGAAACCACAACATTTGAAATTTTACCCTAACTTTGAGCTCTAATATCTCTTTAGGCCTTTACTTGCACGTAGTTTTTTTAGGTGTCTTTGAAAGACATTAAGGCATATATTGATTTTTCGGAACAAAAACCATGTGCATGCAAGGCCCTGGGAAGGAGTAACCTGCCAAAAATCACTTTTTGCGTTCAACGCGCTTTGATAGATTACCCATAACAACCGTGGCCTTAGGTCCACCATGAACAGTATAAGTTATTTATTTTCCTTAAATATGCATCTTCCAATATCTGAAAAAAAATCCATGTGCTCGGGTGATAAAAAGCCTACAGAAATCCTAGAAGTAGCCTAATTTTGCCAATTTTTTAACTAAAAAAATACCCTAGCAACGGTATAGATATACTTAGCAACGGCTACTTTACAGCTTTATTAATTAGTACTGCTATTAAAAATTTTAATATGATGCTTTTTTTAAAGCAACTGTACAAGAGAACTTGAAAAAATTTTTTTTACTATATCAATCAAAGAAGGAATCATTAAACTTCAAGATCGTTTTTTTCCGTTTAAAACTGATGGAAAATACAGTTTTCTAAGAATTACCAAAAAAGTATAATAAATTTGTTAATGTCCAATCTGAATCTCCACGTTGTCAATATCATCTTTTGAGAGTGAATAATCTCCTCTTTGATTAGTTAGTGTTGGTGCATCAATCTTACAAACAATGTCAAGAGACGAACATTGGAGAATAGTTTCTTTGGTTGGCCACTTGAAGCAGTTCTTTCCAGGTGTAACAGAATATTCCATACAAGAAACATATATACCATGATCATTGACCTAATGGTCGAGGTAAAGTAACGTCTAATCATTGCTGCTTCCTAAATATTCCTTGAAATTAGTTAATCTGGTTAATAAACCAATAATTTTGTAATAGATCTCAATACACAAAAATACAATATTATAGTGTTAAAACTTCTTACGTTTTTAATTATTGCAGGATACCATTACATAAAGTATGGAACAACAATCCAATCATTAATTTGAAATTCAGCAGCTAACTCCTTTGCAAACAACTGAATATCGTTGTTTAAATCATCTTCTTCGTTTTCAGGTGCATCTTTCATATCAACAGTTTCATCAATCACATCATCAGTTAAGTTAGCCTCTTCACAAAAAGTGGTTGCCAACCTTCCTGTTCTTTTTTGCTTACTCCATTTAAAAAATTACATTTAAAGGATAAAGGAAATTGCTAAATATTTATCTCAAGCCCCAAGAAAAGAAAAAAGTCACATTTTTTAGCATACATACTTTGGGTATTTGTAAATATACAAGTTAATTTACTTGCCTACAGAATAATGATCGAATTTGTTGAGTTGTCACATATTCACTTGGCTTTAATATTGTCCTCAGCTGCTGGTGAACTTGCTTTATCTGAAAGGACAGTGGACTTGCTCTAATTGCTTCACACAAAGAGCTAGCTGCTTTTTTGATTCTTCGATAGTTTTATCTGAAATGATTGTTATATCTGGAACATATATGTCATCAGCAGGAAAGCAAGACTTTATTGATGTTGGAGCTGGTTCTAACATGTCAATACTGTTACCTGTAGAAATACTTTTTAGGTGGCTGAAGCAAAATACGGCTCCAACAGGAAGTGATAAACTCTTTTCTTTATAAGCAGCAAGGGTGTTAAAAGGAATGGATCTAATTTTTGGTGCTTTTTTACCGATTTGAAATTCATGTCTTGGGTGTTGACAACTGTTTGGTTGATTCCAGCTAATATCAAAAGAAAAACGATGGTACGACCATAATGAGTCATAGCGTGAAAGATAAGTTTGTAGTCGGCTTTCAATCAAGGTTTTTTCATTCCACTGGTTTGTCGGTAGTGGCTATAAAACAGTAACGTTAGATTTTTCACCTATGGAGTAAGAAATCCTGTTTATTTTAATAAAAAAGCAAATAATACTCTAATATTATTCATACCTTTAAAGCTTGTAAATGATTAGTTATGTCAGCAGTCAATTCATTAACTTAAAAAATTCCATCTTTATTCCAACGCTTAAAAGGACCACAAGAAGTCTTCTCTTTATTAAAATATATGGATTTCTCATAAGAACTGACTTTATTCTTTCTCTCTGACATATTTTGTTTATTGATAATTATTTATTGACTAATATTAAAAAAATGCTTTTTTTACTAACAAATTTTAATTCTTCTACTGAAAACTGCTGAAAAAATTTATGTTATGTAACTCAAGTAAACCATGGCATGTACCAAGTAGTCATTAACAAAAATATCACACAAAGTCGGCAGTCATTCATCCTCTCAGTATTATCTCGTTCTATATACAAATGAAATAAATAATATATAAAATATATAAAATAAATACAAATGCATATATATATATATATATATATATATATATATATATAAACACAATGTTCTACCTGATATAATATATTATATTAGATAGAACATCGTATTTATTTATATATAATTTTTATTTGTTTTTATTTTAAGTGCTATATGTGTTTTTTTCAAGTTCTCTTGTACAGTTGCTTTAAAAAAAGCATCATATTAAAATTTTTAATAGCAGTACTAATTAATAAAGCTGTAAAGTAGCCGTTGCTAAGTATATCTATACCGTTGCTAGGGTATTTTTTTAGTTAAAAAATTGGCAAAATTAGGCTACTTCTAGGATTTCTGTAGGCTTTTTATCACCCGAGCACATGGATTTTTTTTCAGATATTGGAAGATGCATATTTAAGGAAAATAAATAACTTATACTGTTCATGGTGGACCTAAGGCCACGGTTGTTATGGGTAATCTATCAAAGCGCGTTGAACGCAAAAAGTGATTTTTGGCAGGTTACTCCTTCCCAGGGCCTTGCATGCACATGGTTTTTGTTCCGAAAAATCAATATATGCCTTAATGTCTTTCAAAGACACCTAAAAAAACTACGTGCAAGTAAAGGCCTAAAGAGATATTAGAGCTCAAAGTTAGGGTAAAATTTCAAATGTTGTGGTTTCGGACAACGATTTCTAGACTACTGAAAATGTAATCATGTTGAATTTTTACTTTTACTGTAGAAATCTACCCAGATTATTAAAAAAGTTAAAAAGAAATGTTTCTGTCATATTCATGTTGCTAAAACTACTCCTCAAAGTAGCAATTGCACTCCATGCCCAAAATTTTCTCATAACGGGCCAAATTTTGGGACCCAATATCTCTGAAATTAATAAAAATTTTAGAAAAAAAAATTACCAGTGGCCTACTTTCATTGTTTTTTACAAAATATCCAGAAATGAGTGCAATTTGAAGACATCACTTCCAAAATTTGTTTATTTTGCCTACATTTCTCAGACAATGGCTCTTAAAATGGATTTATTCCAACTATAAATAAACCCACTCGAATTACAAAAAAGAACTGCTACTTTAATTAATCAATTTATAATTAATAAAAACATAAAAACTAAAACAGGAATATTTATTAAAGACATATCTGATCATTTTCCGGTTTTTATAACAGCACAAAAATCGCTAAATCATCTTCCTAAAAAAGTAAAAACTAAAAAACGAGTAATTAAAGACGCTTCTCTTGCGACTTCTATCAGCCTTTTATCAACAACAAACTGGGAACCTGTTTTGAAAACAAAAAATACTAATGAAGCTTATGATAAATTTTATCATATATTTGAATGTCACTATAATAAAGCATTCCCAATAACAACTAAATTTATTAAAACAAAAACTCAACAAAATCCCTGGATAACACCCGGAATCATAAAATCTTCGAAAAAAAAGCAACGATTGTTTGAGAAGTTCATTAAAAAAAAGGACTTTTAAAAATGAAACAAACTACAAAAACTATAATCGTCTTTTTGTGACAATTGTAGAGCGCTCAAAAAAGTTTTATTATAGTAGCCAATTACTAAAATACAAAAATAATATACAAAAAACTTGGAACATAATAAAATATATTGTAGGTAAAAAAGATATGAATATTAGTTGTTTACCAAAAAAACTAATTATAAATAACCGTGAAATTACTAACGACGCAATAATTGCTAATTCGTTTAACCATGCATTTGTTAGCACAGGTCCATACCTAATATCATACCTAATCTCTAATAATAATACAATGGCTAATAATATGCTAACAGAAAAAGAACTGCTTGATGCCGTGTACTTACTTAAACCAAATAAAGGTAATGGAGTTGATGATGTAAGCAGTAATGTAGTAATTAAATCAATGCCTTATTTAAAAATTCCGCTTTTGCATATTTTTACGCTCTCTTTTAACCAAGGAATCTTTCCCGACAGACTTAAAGTTGCGAGGGTAATACCTATACTAAAATCAGGAGATGAGACTAGTGTCTCCAATTACCAAAGCCCCAATAGATCTAGGGGCTTGGTGATAAGACCAATTATGTCTTCTTCTTGCCCCTGCTTTTTGTATTTATATTATGGTTTACGACTTTAATGAATTTATATAGCAGAAAAAAAAAAAAAACATATTTAGGAGTTTGTGTAAAGAGGCGGAATTTTAATTAATTTTCTTATCAACAGCAGCGACGCCGTGAAAATTTGTTTCATAAACTGATTATTATTTTTTTAATTTATTAAAATTTGCGACCTCCTAATTTTGGCGACTCAGGCCGCGGACCTGCCGGCCCCGCCCTTGGTACGGCCCTGCTCATGTGGGTGTTCCATTATTGTTAAATGCTAAAATGTTAAATTTTTTTGATTGAGATTCAAGAAAATGTGATTTATTTATAAAATAAATCACATTTTCTTGAATATCAATCAAAATCACCAAACAATGAACCTACTTTTTCAAAGTAGGTTCATTGTTTGGTGATTGTTTTTGAACATTTTTTTTTAAATCTTGCTGTTGTCGTTTTAATGCGGGAGGTATATTCCAGACTTCTCCAACAGGAGAATACCCAAAGGACCAGAAGGACATCAGCTTCAGGCGCAAAAATCTTGTTTCTTGTTTAAAGAATTTAGAATTAATTTTAAAAGTTTTAAATCTAATTTTATATTTAAAATAATCACTTCTTTTGAGTTGATACAGCAGTTCCAAAATATTTCAGTATATCTATGAGCATTAAACATACTAATCCTAATCTTTTAGACATTTTGGGACAACTTGCGTTTTTCTACTATGATCAAACTTTATTCACTGAACAAAACTCTTCAAATTGATTTCTATCAATCATCCAGCCATTAAGCTTTGGTTGATCAGGTGATAAATTGAATAAATCTAAGATTTTTTATGGTAGCTCATTTAGATTTTGAGCAGAATTTAAATGAGTTACTACAAAATGCATGTTAGTGCAGTAATAGGGGAGAGGTGGATATCCCGGGCACTTAAGAATAATAGAGATATTACCCATAAGCAAAGAGAAAACAAAGTGAAAAAAAAGTTTTAATAAAGTTAGAAACACTTATTTATTGAATTAAAAACAAATAAACAATGAAAGGGTAATTAATAAAAGCACAAAACTTAAAATAAATTATATAAGATTAATAATAAGAGAAATTATATGACACCTTTCAAACTTGGGGGGTAGCCCCGGACACAATCTTTATACATTATTTCAATTCTTCTTTTTTTTTTTTTTACAAATGGGCACATATTTAATTCATAACTTAAATTAAACTGTGCCACACAGACATCCCAGTGATTATAATCTGTGGTTTTAATAATCTTAACACAATTTTTGTGCCTAATCCTTCAGGATTATGAGAATATTTTCAAATACAGGGTTGCGGGACTATAAAAGTCATGATTATGCGAAACATTAAGTTTAATTTGTGTCAAATGTAACGTAATATGTGTCCAAAAATGTAAGAATTAGGTTTTTGACGGTTTTTGATCTTTTTTTTTTTCTTTCAAAAACTCCCCACTCAGTTCTCTGCTTTACAAGGTTGGCATATTATTTGGGGATGTATTCATTTTTAAACCGCTATCATTTAGAATTATATATATTAGCCATTTACTAATTGAAAACAAATTGAAAAACAGCGAGCTTGAAATCCACATTTTTTTTTAAAAATAACTTTCTTAAAAACTCTTTTACTTCTCTTTTAAACACCGTCTTCCTCCCCCTCTAACTTATTTTATGACTTTTTGTGTTTTTATTAAGAAGTTTGTCATTTTTTTAAAATTTTTTAACAAAAAGTAGTATCGTTTTTTTTCTTCTTTTTTTTAAAAGTAATCACTTGACAGCTTGTATATACAACAAACTCCCCCTTTTAACTGTCATCCAACTTGCTTTGGTAAACTGAATGGCTAAAATAGAAACCATTCTCCCAAATCCTTGCATTGAAATGTTATTTTAAATTTATATTATGTAAAAGTCAACCACAGTATCCAGATGTACACTATTTCCTTCGGATTATTTTCAATTATGTGGAAAATGAAACTAAAACATCAAAGCCATTCAAAGTAACACCTGGTTTAGAGTACTGATATAGCTAACTGTTAAAGAAAGTAGAAACAAAGTAAACAATAACATTCATTGTTTACTTTGTAAAACAGTTATTGTTATAATTCTTGAGAGTAAAACTATTTTTTACCTACTAAAACACCAGAGATTTCGTAAGGTATTTCTCTATTAACCCACAGTCTTTGATGCCATGTAAAAGGAGCTTGCGTTTGCGTTAGTGATTTCTGTGGCTTATTAATATCTCTTAGAATATCTCCGTCGTACAACAGAGGGCGAATTGAATCTTAAATAAAATTAGAAGCTGTAAGTTTAATATAAAATTACACCGTATTTTTTAAATAAAATAATAAAAACACCGTATTTTGTAAATGAATATATGACTTGCTTCAAATAAATGAGTACCGTGTTGAATCGAAAAGTTTCCCTTTTTCTCTGGAGCTTTTATTTCATTTTCGGTCTCAATTATTTTCCACATATCAACTAAAACAACAAAATATACAAACTAATATAAATATATACATAATGAAAAGATTTTTTTTTGCCTATTAGAACTTTGAGAAACATTTAAAAAAAGAATGTTCCGAAAGAGTACAAACTTACACGAAGAGACAGGAGAATAGCATGCTATTAAAACGACGATGAATTGATATAGTAAAAACATAACTGATCCTAAACACATTTTTTTAATAAAATAAAAACATGCATTTACAACAAATGGATCATATCCACATATAATAATTTACATATAATAATAATATATTGGAATTTTTGACCCAGTTGTTACATAACATCTGAAGATTTATCTTGCATTACTAACAAATGTATCTTTATTTTGGTTATAAAGATTCCTTCCTAGCTACATTTAAGATCATATATTGTTTTCGAATTACACTGTGTTTATGCAGGATATATAAAATTTACAAAAAAGATACCTTTTTGAAAATTGAAACTAAAATCTGTCTTTGAAGCGAAAAGTGAAATCTTGTTTATTGAAAATTTTTTAAAGAAACAAGATAATACTTTATGATGTATTAAAAAAACATTTTAAAAAGATTTATGCAGATTCCACGCGATCAATATTTCGCAAATATTTTTTCTGAAAATATTATATTATGATAACACAAAAATCCCTTACAGTGATTAACAGCGATTTTAAGTTTATTGACGTGTATAAATTTAAAAATCTCTTCTCTTTTAAAAGTTAATATTATTGTTATTTATTAAAAATCATGATTAATAGGAGTAAGCATCTTCGACAAAATAAAACTAAACTTCTGCAAATATTTGTTCCAATTTGTTAAAATATTTAAATAAAAAAAATCAATGTTAAAATCAATTTAAAAACTCCGATATCTTATCACAAATAATCGATGGTCTTCGTGATCTCACGTCTTTTATTCAAAACTTATTTAAGAAAATCATTTAAATACTAAAAATCTATAAAAGTTTATAATATCTTTTAAAAGTAATGTTTAGTAAAAAAACTGTTTGAGGAAAAATTTCCTTGGTTTCTTATTGCTAAGAGGAGTTGCTCTACCTATAAATATTTTGATTGGAACTTTTGATGGGGTATAACAATAATGAAATTCTGAAAGACGATATCAAATAACAAATCTACAATTTTGGAAATTCCTAATGAAATTAAGAAGTTAATTTTTGATGAATCTCACAAAAATATTCAAAAGTCACAAACACGTGGCAAAAATGTGGTTATGACAAAAGAATCAATCCAAAGGTTAGTATTGCTGTTGGAAAAAAATTCTTATTTTCAAAATGTAAACGTAATCATAGAAATATCCGTTATATCTGAAAGTTTTATAATATCTTTTGGATTAAGTCTGATATTTAGTGGGTTCTTTATTCATATATAGCTGAGTTTCATCATAATCTCTATACAGACCAGGTTCATATAATCACATGGAAATTGTGTCACCAAAAACCATGCTAATGCTTGAATGTACAAGTATAGATTCTTCAATATGATGCTCCTTCAGTGCCATTTAAATTTTTAATCAATTTGCAATTCAGCATCAACCTCTGGATATGTAACTCTTCCAATCTATACTCCATGTTGTACACACTTTAACATCCAATGTAAACACCATGTCTTCTTAAACATTTTACAAAAGCACAAGTAGGTGCATCACATATGACAACTGAAATACAAAATCACAAATAATGTCTCTGTTAACTGAATACACTGTTCAAAAGCTGTATACCAGTATGAAAATATTCAGACAAATTTTTCTTTAAAACTAACTTTAAAAAAACTTTAAAACTAACTTTAAAAAAACTTTAAAACTTTATTAAGTATGATAGATAGAAAATCCCCACCTAAATTGCTGGCACTTTAAAGTATGAATGGATTAACCAACATCGGGAGTAGCAGGTGTTAATACTAAAAGTAACGGTTGTCGACAAACATTCACAAATCCGCTTTAAAGTAGTGTGCTAAACACCGATAGAGAAATGAATGTGAGATTTCGAAATATTTTAATTCTCATCAACTGTCGAAAGCCAATCAACCTGGAAAAAGTTGCTGCTTCTTGTAAGGTTACATACAGAGTGTATATTATATTGTATTGTTTGTAAAAAGTTCAAGCAATTTTGCACAAAATTATCGCTTACGCTGGAGAAATAATTATTCATTTAACAGCACCTCTTGGTATATTTGTAAAAAGACAGCAACAAGTTAGCGTAAAAAATTTAAAATACATCGAAACTATCATACTAGAAAACAATCAAGAGTAGAAAACTAACATGATGTCTTCATTTGTGTCATGAATGAATCAGATCCATTCATCAGTTCAATTAGGATGGCGAAAAGATGACAGAAAAAATGTCTCTGGATTATTCTGACACTCTGAAAAAGTTTATGGTAAAGAAAAAGAATAAACTGTTCAATATACGGTACTAATAACAACAATCCATAGAGGAACTTATGAAAGTTGCTGACGAAATTGAAGATTTTTTTTTGTTTTTGATGATATTGAAACAGATTGTTTAGGAAATTCTTTAACTATTATGATTATGTAACCAAAATGCTTAGTTAAATTACGAGATCTATTTACAGTATCATCTTAGTTATTATCTTCAAAATTTTATTCTTTGGAATTATTGCTCTAGCTGTAAATCATTTTCAAGATAATATTACTTCTTTTAAACCAACTAAAAGTTAGACACATTTGAAAAGTGAAGAGTGAAATGTTTGAAAAACTTTCATTAACAACGTATTTTGATCAACCACAAAAAAATTCCAAAAATAGCAAATAAAGTTATGAAAGTATTACTGCCTGTTCGCTTATACGAAAACCGCCCTGTGTTAAACCTTCCTTAAAACCAATCAAAGTTGGTTTTATAGATTAAGGAAACTATTATTACCTTAGAAAGTTTGTTAAGCCTTAATTTCCGCGCTTGTTTTACAACCTTAAGCACCGCCCTTGGCTGCTGCAACCAGAGAGTACACTCTAAAAAAAATCCGTTGTATACAACGAATTGAGTAACAGATCAATCCGTCGCTATTGCACCAACGGCTTTTCCGTTAAGTTAACGGATTAAAGTTTTAACGGATTGAAGTCCGTTGATATTTTTCCGATAAAACAATCCTTTTAAATAAAGGAGTTACTACGTCAGTGCATCAAATTATCCGCTGTTTTTATTCAGTTAAAATAACGTTATTGTACGGAATAATCAGTTAAAATCATTCCATTATAATTAAAGATGAATTAAGCCACATAGTATTGTAATTTGATAATAAAATAATCCTTACATTTTTTAATATATGGATTATTTTATTATGATATTCTTAATACACATTGGTTCTTACCATTACAAATGTAATAATTACCACCCATCTGATACAAGCAGTACTAATCATACAAACTACCATGGTTGGGAGAAATATAGTGCTCAATTTGTTAGCAAGCTTCAAAAACTCTTTAACTGGTCATTAAAAACTAATCAAATATTTGTAATAATGTAATTCAGTACACAAACTTTTAATTACAATCAAAATAGTTTTTAAATATATTTTTAATAGTCATTATATTTGAGGTTATAAAACATCTGTATAAAACACACACACCCATATACACAATAGATGTTTAAACTAAACCAATTGTTAACAAACTAGGTTTTAGGTTTTAACGCTGCTGTTCTTAGTACATGTTTCACGCTTCAATTCCAGCAACGTGATGTCAATTCCTAAAGGTAAATATAACATAAAATACAATAAAGAAAATATGGAACCTAAATTATATAAATAGTATGAAATGAAAATAAAATTTTACAAAGTACCTTTAAGAAATATTGCTATTGCTAATTCCTGATTTATAAATTGATAATAGAAATTTTTTTATTTTATTTATTTCTGATACCATTTTCTAAAGGTAAAGTTCAATGCAACAACTAAATAATATCTTTAATAAAAATGTGTAACAAAAGATAATCTTATCTGATAACTGAAAGGTTCTGTAATTTCCACATACTTCAAAACCTGTCAGGAAAAAAGTAAAAAAAAGGTCTCCAACTTAAATAATGATAAATTAAAACAAAAATAAATAAGCTCACCAAAAGAGATGCAAATAACAATATCAGAATTTCAATTTGATACCACATCCCTCGTGTCTAAGTAGTAAATTCTAAACGAATATAAACAAGGCATACATAAACTTAGTTGTACCTAACCGAAATAAATATCCCCATGAAAAGAAATGCAAATCATAATCTAATTTTTAATTTTACAACTAATTTAAACTTACAGCGTGATATTGCGTACCATGTGTCTAAAATAGCAAATTGTAAGGATATAAACAAGCCATATAAAGATAATTGTGTAACTAACCATTTAGTTTATACTAAAACTGTGTAACTACAAAAAAGCTGGCAAATTAAACTTATTGCAATAAACCTTTTATCTACAATGTAAATGTATATTAAAGATCCTGTAAACAAAAAATATTGTTAACAACTCATTTTTTACAATATTTGTCTGATGTAACTGACAAATTTATTTTTAAAAAAATACAATAACAAGGAACAGATAACTGTAATACTTGAACATGATTAAACCATTGTAAGCTGATGTCCATGTAAGTCCTTAACTTGCTTAAACTACATATTAAAGCTAAAAACATATAAGATAATACAAATATTAAAAATTTTAACACATCTATATATTTTTTTATAGTTAAATGATTATAGAAAAAATAATTCAAAACTTTATTATTTTTTATGTAAAGTACTTCAATATGCTGACAAATAAAACTCTAACAAACAAGATTTAAAAAATAATTTATCAAAAGAATATCTTTTGATTTTTTTTTTTTAATTAATATATATATATATATATATATATCAATATCAATCAATATCAATATATTTTGTGTTACGGATATTACAAAAATCACAGGTCATTGCAAATAGTAGTTCACTAATAAAACGCAATGACCTAAATAATATAAAGAAAAGAGAAGAGAAAAATATAAGAAATAAACTAGTCACATAGCAAAAGTAGAACTTTACAAAAATTTATAAGTAACACTTATAAAACAGACTTTTAAAAGAGTTAAAATATAGGTCAAATAGCTATTATAATGTATTCACATATACATACATATATACACATATACACAAATAAGAAATTATAATATGTACATAAACATAAAGAAAAAAGTTATAGAGGTAAAGAATAAAGTTAAGCGTAACTTTTTAGGTAAAAATGATGGAGTGAAGTTAAGAACAGATTCTTGGATCTAAGGATAAAATCTGTTTTTAGGGTGTACGGAAGGGTGTTCCAAGAAAGGATACCCTGATATGTAATGGAATTTATTCCATGTTTAGTTGTCTGTTTTATTTATATATATATATACTACTGTGATCAAAAAGTAAGGTGAATTTTTTTATAAAATGAAAAATCTTTATTTATTCTTCCAAATCTGTATCGTCCCCCTCAAAATAATCCCCCCCCGGCCCCAATGCACTTTTGCCAACGTTTTTTCCAGTCTTCGAAGCATGCCGAAAAGTCCTCGGTAGGGATAGCCTTCAATGCGCAAACCGATTCACGTTGGATCTCTTCAATGGACTCAAAACGATTTCCCCGGAGTGGTCTCTTGAGCTTTGGGAACAGCCAGAAGTCACACGGTGTTAAGTCGGGCGAATACGGTGGTTATGGAGCAACATGGGTAGAGTTTTTGGCGAAAAACTCACGAAGAACCAGTGCTGTGTGCGAAGGCGCATTATCGTGGTGCAAAATCCAAGAGTTATTGGCCCATAATTCCGGTCTCTTTTTGCGAATAGCTTCACGCAAACGTCGCATAACGCTTAAATAATATTCCTTGTTGACAGTTTGGCCAGTTGGAAGGAATTCGTAGTGCACGACACCACAATAATCAAAGAAAACAGTCAACATGACCATGTTTGTAGACGTCTTGATAGTCAGAAAGCATTGCTTCACACGTTTTAACGCGACGCTCTTTTTCAAAGAAATTGAGAAATTTCGGCACCAAACGTGATTTGAGTCTTCTGAGGCCCAAATGATCCTTCAAAATCGCTTGCACCGACCCAAATGATATTCCAACCATGCCAACAAGGTCTCGAATGGTTAACCGACGATTTGCAAGCACCAATTCTTTGATTTTGTTGATGTGGCGATCATCAATCGAAGTCGATGGTCGTCCGGAGCGTTCCAAGTCATCAACACGTTCTCGGCCTTCTTTGAAGTCTTTGTACCACTTGTAAACATTTTTTTGAGACATAGTCTCTTCACCGAAGGCCTTTTGCAACATTCAATACGTTTCAGCAGCAGAAATATCATTCCGCAAACAAAATTTAATAGCACTTCTTTGCTCAACAAAATTAGACATCGTGAAAATTGCCGAATACACTTTTGGTACTTCAGAAACAAGCGTAAACAAAAAAAAATAATTATGAGTTTGACATGTAATTTGGCGCAAATGTTAATGACATTCCTACCAACTTAAAAATAAAAAAGATTGGACGATTCGAATAAGGCAGGAAGTTTAAATTAAAAATTCACCTTACTTTTTGATCACAGTAGTATATATATATATATATATATATATATATATATATATATATATATATATATATATATACACACACACACACACACACACACACACACACACACACACACACACACACACACACACACACACACACACACACACACACACACACACACACACACACACACACACACACACACACACATATATATATACATACATACACTTAAACAAAATAAAATGAAACTAACTAGTGGTAGTTGAACTTGCAGCTTGACCTCATCAGGAATTATTGTTGAATGCTGGGTTTCATAATGTTTTCTTAACTTTATGAAACTAATGAAAACTCTATTGCATTTATCAAAAGTGCATTTGACTTCTGAACCTCTCGAAGTCAATCCATGTAAATTTCGAAAATGAGAAAAAAGGATATGTAATGATGAAAAATATAATCTACAGAGGAAGCACTTCATAATTTCTTTCGGAAATCATTTTTAACAAAATTTTTTTTTTCAACGGATTTTATTATTTTATCCGTTGAATTAATGGAATTTCGAAGATTACGTAATTTGTTAACTTTATTCCGTTATTTTTGTTGTTTTTGGAAACGAATTACTTCGTTAATTTAACGGAGACACGCAATCCGTTACTTTTTCTAACGGATTGTTTTTAGAGTGTAATTATAAGGCTTCAACATTTCAAGTTTAGTAGGAATCCATTATAATTTTTTTTATTTAAAAGAACAACAAAGTTATGTGTTATTTATGGTTTCTTAATTAAAATATAAAAACAAAATAGCAATACTTCATGTCGGCGATAAATCTACGTCACAACTTACAAATATCACAAATAATTGACGAGTGTTCTCCGAAAGTGTGTTTAGTGCACTTGGAACATCTTGTAAAGTCACGTCGCTGACGAAGCTGACACAAATGACATAATTTTCTAATTTTGATTAAGGCATCTTGGGGTGGATAATTCTGCTCTGTAGGCATAGAAGCTATGTCGCGTCTAGGGCCAGGTTGAAATGCCCCTCTCAGATGCTCAATAATTCGGTGTTCCATTGCTGTTTTCATCATTTCCAGGCTTATTTTCAGCAAGAATTGTCGTCTTTTTGATCCACTAAGATCACCTTCCCACTGTGGCTTGTTAAAGAGGAACCAAATACTGGTATTAATGGCAGCAAGATCGAGGAGATGGCCAAACAATGTCATTGGCCAACGCAGTGTCTTGAAAAAATTACAAGATACAAATTTATTAAAATTATAAAAATCGTAAAGAAAAAAACTATTGTTACTAAATTTTAGTCTTACCTTTTGCCGTGTAGTGTATGCATGAGCTAGTTGGTCAACAGTATCTACACAAAGCTTAGTATTATTGCATTGGAGGATCGAAAATAGCTTTCGATGCGCTTCTTCTGACACTTCCGTAGATGTATGGAGAGTAGACAACATAATGACAACCTTGTTAGTTTTTGGAATATAACTCACTAGCTGCATTTTATCAGAATACATAGTTATAGAATCAAATTTAACTCGAGCAAGAAGTAGTTGGCGAACGATATCTGGTTTGTTACGATTTAGGGTTCCGAGCAGATTGAGGTTCCGTGCTAGAAGTTCTTTGGCTAGCGGAATAGATGTAAAGGATTGGTCAGTTGTGATATTTCTCCCACTAACATGAATTGGTTCAGTTAGCTGTAGCACCACTCGTTTCCCTTGCCCTACTTCTTTTTACCTAGCAATCATTCCTAAATAAGATAACGAATGACAAAATATCCAACCAGTTCCTCCTCTGTTATGTCATACCTAAGAAGACCAATAAAAATATGAATATTTATATAAAGTAAACACGATAGTATAAACTGTAGCAGGATTTGCTTTCGGTCGCATTCACTCCCTCACAATGTTTTCTCTGCCTCGTCTACCACGTTGCTCATCTACTGCTGTTTTCCAAATTGTTCCTTTGCGGACAACATACTCTTCTCTAAATGGATCATGTTCTACTGTATTTGAAACTTCGTTTTAATTGTTATCTTCCAAAATGTTATCTTCTAACTCACTTCCCGAAGATTCATTTTCCAAATCAAAACTTGCCATACGTTCAAATATACTTTCATTCATTATATTTTTCTAATTGAGTACTAAATATATGAAATAAAAATATATAATCCATATAATTTGTTTTTATGTATAATAAAAAAATTTCTGAACCTAAATCATAATTCATTACAGTTTATTTCATTAAATAACTAGTTTAAAGTACATAACTCAGTATATAACTTTCATAGTTTTGGCTGCATCAGCCAAAGGCTGTTTCAATGAAAGTATTATGCTTGGGATGGGGGGCAGGCTGTTACCCAGCAGTAGAGTGATCAGCGTTATATGCCATTAAAAACATATTATAAAGTTAGGAAAAGTCAAAGAAGCTCAGGCTCATTAGGTTTAGTTAAACCTCATAACTTTGAAAAATAATTTTGAAATAGCTGCATCACCCAGAGGGCGGAGTTTAAGGGTTAAAAGGAAAAAATCTTTTATTTGCTACAGCTAGATTTCTTTTTATTACATCTAGGTTTTGAAAGCTAAATTATAATAAAGTTTGTAAACAAATACAAGTTAATTTCAATCAATGAAGACAGTTTACTTTTTTTAAACTTTGATAAAAATTACCCATAAACAAATAGTAACGAGTTATTATTTGTTTATGGGTAATTTTTCATGACATTTTTCATCGACGGTTGAACTTCACGTCTATTTCCATAAAGAAAGTATGTAGTTGATATGCTTTCTTGCCGGTTGCTATGCAAAGCCCAATAAAACTTAACAACAATAACAGAGGTCGTAAATTAAATATGGCTGTATAAAATAGCTACATATTAAAACGTGAATGAAACCATTAAATTTCTAAAAAGGCCATCACTTCAGGTCAACAGTTGTAATCATGAGTACAACTAGACAAGTACTTCAAGGTATTTATATAGCAAAAACGTATATATAAAACATATTTAATGCATATTTAATGCATATAAAGTTGATGTAATACTTATGATGTATATGGTATATCTTTATAATCGATATTTTATTTATGATATTTATTTGCAGTGCAATTAATTTTTAAATTTTGTATTTTAGTATTTGAACAGTACCAAAAATCAAGAATAACGTTTGTGCAGACAGTTGCTGAACTTGCTTCTAGACCTCAAAACATTGAAACTTTACAAAATGCAGGTATTAAATTTAATTTTTTTTATTTTTCAAAGTTTTTAAAGGTATTCTTCAAGTATTTGATGAAGCTTTTATTAAAAACGAATTAGTATATATTTTCCATTATAAATTACTTTTAAAAAGAGATTTTTTTTTTTCTTTGGTATTAAAATGTTAGTGTTTGAAGCTAATAGTGTTGGAAAAACTCCTTTTTTTAATCAATTTTTGGAAATTTATTATGCTTATGTTATATTGAATTATATTAAAGTCTGTGGAAATTTTTTCTTATTTTTATTGAGAATAAGAAATACTGACTTAGGTTGAAGATTTTAGGCATTTTAATTATTTATGTTTCTGATATTTACTTATTATTATAGTTGTTAGTTTGTGGTAAATATTTGGTTATTTTTTAACTTGTAACAATTTATTTTTACTGAGAATATTAGGTGTAATGGCTTTGTTACGGCCACTACTCCTGGATGTGGTTCCTTCTGTTCAACAAACTGCTGCATTGGCACTTGGTAGACTTGCAAACCATAATGATGATCTAGCGGAAGCTATTGTTAAAGGTGATATTTTGCCACAGCTGGTGTACTCACTTGCAGAGCAAAATGTATGTTAAATACTTCCTTAAAGAAATGACCTTCATTCTATTTGTGATTGAAATTCATTTAGTTATGAAATCTTAATTTTAGTCTATTTGATATTTTGATGTTTTACATGGTGTTAATTTTTTAATAATGCATTTCTTTTAAACTTGTTTGCGTAATGATTGTCAAAAAACAATTATTTTTATACTTATTTTAATTTAGAGATTCTACAAAAAGACAGCAGCATTTGTTTTACGTGCTGTTGCAAAACATTCTCCACAATTAGCACAGGTTGCAAAATATATATTTATTTGATCAAAAAACAAATTAGGCTTCAATTGCTTTAAGTTACTGTTTTATTGTTAAACCTTATATTCTACACAATTGTATTTTAAACAAAAATCATGTATGTTTTTTTGATTTCACTCTAAAACTTTAAATGTAATTTTACACTTAATCAAATATTTAGGCAGTTGTTAATTGTGGTGCACTAGAAGCCTTAGTAATCTGCCTGGAAGAGTTTGACCCAGGTGTTAAAGAAGCAGCAGCTTGGGCACTTGGATATATTGCTCGTCATAATGCAGGTTTTTAAACTATTTAAAACTTTTGTTTTATTTTGTTGTATTTTTATTTTATTTTTGATATGTGAAGCAAGATAAACTCTTTTCCTCTTGTTTATTGATAAGAATAGAAAATTTAATACCTTCACAAAATGTCATAGAAATATTTATAAAATAGTGTTTTATATGACAAATATTTCTTAGCCTAATAATTTTGTAATTTTTTTTATTAGAATTAGCTCAATCAATTGTTGATGCTGGAGCTATTCCATTACTTGTATTATGTATACAAGAACCAGAATTACCCTTAAAAAGAATTTGTGCATCTGCACTCAGTGATGTATGCAAGCATTCTCCAGAGGTATACTTAAAAAAAAATGTTGATTATGTGAAAAAGCTTTTATTTTCAGGAAGCCTTAGTATGAAAAAATCAACATAAAATATTTATGAGACTTAAAACTCCTCAGAATTTCTGAGATTCTAAATAATACTCATTCAATCTAATAACATTTCAGAGGTTTTGATGTGGTTTGTTAAAAACATTGACTATTCAATTTATTTATATACATTAATAACGATATTTTTTTACCATTTATCCAAAACTAGCTGGCTCAGACAGTGGTTGATGCTGGAGCTATTGCACATCTTTCTCAGATGATCTCAAATCCTGATGCTAAATTAAAGGTATTTGATTGTATTATTTGTAAACAAGTTTTTTGATTTAGTTTAGTTGTTAAATTTTGTAATTAATAGTTTGCTTATTTAAAATCATTGTTATAGAGACAAGTGTTTTCTGCCCTAAGTCAAGTTGCTAAACATTCAGTTGATTTAGCAGAGATGGTTGTAGAAGCAGAAATCTTTCCATTTGTCCTTTTGTCTTTAAAAGATAATGATGAGTATGTGAAAAAAAATATTGCAATGTTAGTCAGGGAAATTGTGAAGCATACACCGGAAGTAAGATGCTTTTTATACTTTAACATTTTATGATTATAGTTACCAAAAATATTTAAAAAAAAGTTTAAAGGCTTAAAATATAATTTTAGCTAGCTCAACTTATTGTAAATGCAGGAGGAGTTGCAGCAGTTGTTGACTACATTGGTGAAACAAATGGTAATGTCCGTTTACCTGGAGTTATGATGCTTGGGTATGTTGCTGCTCATTCAGAAAATTTATCAATGGCTGTGATTGTATCAAAGGTAAGCTAAAAGTGCTATTATGCATTTGTTTAAATTTTTATGTAGTAGTTTATACTAACAGCTAAAGTTTAACATTAAAACCCTTCACTAACATAAAGTTTTGATTGTACCCATTTAAACTTTGCTTGTTCTATAAATACTTTTTCCTAATATGTTTGATTTTTTTTCTTCCGGTCTTTACTTTGTGTTATTTTTTTTGTAACTTGCATTAACTTTTTAAAATATTTTTGTTTCATTCTTAATTATATATTCTCATTCATCAGAAAATGCAAATTAATATTATCTACTGCAAAACTAATCATCATTAAATGTTGTATCTTTTTTTAAATGAGGTGACTTTTTTTAAATCAGGGCTCTTGATTTGTCTGTTAATCTTCTGTGTTTGTTCTTGTAAAGTTTAAAATCAGAAAATACCTAATGACTGTAAAATGCATACTTTAGGGTGTGATACAACTTGCAGTTGTGTTATCTGAGGAAAAAGAGGATCATGTAAAGGTAAGTTTCTTTTCCTTAAAATGCACAGTTAGTTTCAGTTCATTTTTGTTGAAATAATACATTAACAATATGACATATTGTTGATGACATTGTGAAGCTTTTTCTTTACAGTCCAATAGAAATCTAAAACAGTTTTTTGAAAAAATTAGGAAATTTTTGTTTAAAAAAAAAAGTTCTGCTTTTACAACTTTAGAAGTTAATAGTTATATATTTTCATTCTGTGTAATACATTCAAAAAATTAACTATCAATATTTACTCTATTAATGTTTTGTTTAAATAATTACATTGTTAAATTGTTTGTTTTTTTTATGAACAGTTCTCTTTTCTAAATTTGTTTATAATTTTATGAAAAACTGTTTAAATTTTAGTTTAAGTATTGTTAAATTTTTTTATTTTTCATTTTTTTAAATTTATAGGCTGCAGCAGCTTGGGCTCTAGGCCAAATCGGAAGACATACTCCAGAGCACGCAAAGTCTGTAGCAATTGCAAATGTTTTACCAAAGTTGTTGAACTATTATTTATCACCAGAGTCTTCTGAAGACTTACAGATCAAGGTAAATGCTTAATTAAGTAGTTATTTATACATGCTTTACAATATAATTTGACACTATCTAAAATATTTTGTTTTCCAAGTCCAAGAAAGCATTAAAGAATATTTTACAACGCTGTATCCATCTACCTGCACTTGAACCTTTACTCCATTACGCTCCTTCTAACATTCTAAAATATGTTGTCAGTCAGTTTTCAAAAGTACTTCCCCATGATGCCAAAGCCAGGAAGTTGTTTGTTACTAGTGGTGGATTAAAAAAAATCCAAGAGATTAAAGTTGAGCCTGGTTCAGCCTTACATGAGAACGTCAACGAAATTAACAACTGTTATCCTGAAGAAATTGTCAGGTAAAATTTTTGTTCACGCTTTGCTATAAAATTTTTAAAATAATTTCTCAAATGTTAATTGCGATGTTTAAAAGAACATCTAAATAACTCTCTATTTTAGGTACTACTCCCCAGGATACTCACAGAAGCTTTTGGATAGAATAGAAGAGTATCAGCCATCACTTTAATCAGTATTTTTAAAATACATTTTCATATAAATATATGTTTCTTCTCGGAAAAAAGTGGATTTACTTTGTAATTTATATATATATATATATATATATATATATATATATATATATATATATATATATATATATATATATATATATATATATGTTTAAAAATAAAAATCAGTAATGAACTTAAATTACTTTTTTTTTTCGGACAGTTCAAATATGGCTGTACTTTTAAGTGGCGTCTTTTTATCATACTGATGCATGAAAAGACCTAATGATTTATGCACAACTTATTTTATAATGCAAACACAGTAGTTACTGATTAAGCAGTTAAGTAAACAAGATGAAAACTTTAGAATGCAAGAAGTGGTGGAATTTTATCTCTATTAACATTATTTGTACTATCGAAATTGCAATAATCGGCGTTTGCATTCTTTATCAGTACAAAATTACTGTTTGTAAAGCGATTGTGTTTAATGGTTTTATTCTAACTTTTAATCTACTCGATTCGTTTATTTTTTTGATACTTCTTTTACAAATATTTTTATTTGTTTCTCTTTTTTTTTTTTTTTTTTTTTTTTCTTTTTGTTTTTGTTTTTTTAATTCGTTAACTTGTGTACGCTTGATAAGTATAAAAGAAAGAAAAAGAAAAAAAAAAGAAAAATGAGCGAATATAGAATCTTTGATTTTCTAAAGAGTTCTGGTAAGTTCATCTTGTTCTTTTTTATTTCACGAATGACTTTAATCCTGATTTTTAGACTTTTTTTTTTGGTAACTTGTAAAGATCAGATAATTTTTTTTCATTTAAGACCAAAGTAGAATACTGCTAATTATTCTTAATCAAAAGTTGAACATGGAAATTATGGCAAATTTATGGAAAAAAGGTCAGTCCTTCGGTGCTTGTTATTAATGAAAAGTATTTTTGTTGTTTTTGTTAAAGTCTTTTTCAAAATATTTTCCGTTAATGTAAATCTCAGTACGAGAAAAAAGTACGTGTTCTTTTCAAGATTCGTGTTAGTATTCGATTAGGGTGTGTCAATTTTACGTAAAATTTCGGTTTTTTTTAGAAACGTGTACGAGTATTTAAAATATGTAAATAAAATTTAAATTTGAAATTTTTTTTTTGTGGACAATTTTTTGTGCTTGAACTGTAAATATCCTGCAAACTACGTAGAAGTGCGCTTTTAAGTTCCATTCAGTTAAGCAAACTATAATTAAAGTCTAATAAAGTCTTAAACTTAAGAATTTAGTGTAACAGACAACATGTAGAAAAATGTTATCTAAATATTTACACTCGTATTCGTAAAAGTAGTTTATTTATTTAATTCTATTTTATTTCTGCATTTAAGTTATACATGATAAGTTATGATTTAACATAAATTGCATGTTTACAAAGTGTAATAATATTGCTTCGTTATTCAATTCAGCATGTCTTACTGGAATTTTAACTTACATACAAAAGAGTTAGATTAAACAATTTTTTTAAACAAATTTTAGAAAAATACTTTTGCATATGATTTAACTTTGGTGAATTTGTTTTATTATACTCTTACGTATTTATACAAATCACAAAATTTTGAATATTCTATTTTTTGTACCAAAGTTTTTCTAAAAGTATTAACATCATTTCATTTATTTCAGTAATAATAATAAAAAAAAATTATTATGGAAAGTAAGTAAAAATGATTGCATAATCAGGAGAATGTCAGCTTGTAAATTCAGTAACTTAATTAGAAAATGGAAAAACCTATTCTTTAAATACCTTGGTATTTGAAGGTATTTGATATATTCGTCAAATACATGGCTACTACTAAGTATTTGATATATTCTTTCCCTGGTATTTAATGTTCTTCAAAAATGTGAAAACCTATTCTTCAAATACCCTGGTATTTGAAGAAAATAATACCCTGGTATTTGAAGAATAGGTTTTCACATTTTTTTCATTGAGTTTATGAAAAATAAAATTAAAAAAAAAAAAAAAAAAAATATTAAAACGGTGTATAACAGGAAAATAGGAAACGCCAATAAATAAATCAGAAATTGCTTTTAATTTATTTTCTTGTCATTTAGAAAGAGATTTATGTCCCAAATGAGTTTTCTGAAGATTCTAATGTTGAAATAAAAATGAATATTTTTGAAACAAGCATAGAAGTAAAAGAAAAAATGGTTTATATAATAATATAAAGATAAAAAATGTAGCTTTAGCAACCTTAAAAGCATCATACAGCGTTTAGAGAGTGCGGAAATAACAAATGCTGCTCTTATTAATGCTAAAATTATTAGAGAAGGAATTATTATTGATCATAGCAAATTTAAGAGAGCATAAAAAAATATTGAAAAAGAGTTGACCTTAAATCAAGAAAAAGAACTTCAAAGTAATGGTTTTAATTGTATTCTTTTTACAGCAGAAAAGAAATTGGAAAAACTAAAGTCTTTTTCAATGTCGAAGGCAAGAATTTTCCAGTCTAATAAAAGAAGAACATACTGTGTATAGCAAATCTGGTGAAAATTAACTTTTCCATTTTGTTCCTGAAGTATCAGATTTTTAAATCTGATACTTCAGGAACAAAATGGAAAAGTATCAGATTTTTAGTTCAGGCTTTGTAAGGATCTGCAAAACCACTACTTGATAAGAGCTATGCATAACAGGTAATGATATGCATCTGTTAAAACTAAAGTTTTTCCATTGAGATTGAAATTACTAGAAATTGGCCCTGTTTAACAATATAATAACTATAATGTAAAAGCTTTTGTTTAATCTTCACCGCTAAAGTTGAAGGGCATATAGTACATGCAACTCTTAAAAACTACACAGTATACTCCTAATAATTCGAACGAAAGGGACCAAGAAAATAGTTCGAGTTAGTAAATGTTCAAGTTTTTGGGACATTCTATAACTCGAACTTTTGCTGATAATTTTAACTCAAGTTATCTTAAGTTTTCCTTTCTATTCGATTTGAAAGGTAAATAAAATACATCATAAATTATAAAATGTTCTAATGTCACTCTGTCTCAGTTTCAAGTAACGTCTCTATCAGTTGAAATAAAGAGTGCATTGAGCTTCTGTTACTTCTAAGATTGAAGGGCATACAGTCATACATCATTTACAAAGGCTCCCGAATATCACTAACGTTTTTTGTCTGATCTTTAAAGGAGTCTTCGTCTTCATGCGACTGAGCAGAATTCTCCTGATCTTTCGAAATTCCTGCTTTCGAAAAACAATTAACGATGGTGGAGATTTTTACTTTTTGCCATGCAAGATCAAGCGTTTTCATTGCGTCTAAAATCGAAAAAACAAGAAGATGCTTTCCTTTATCGATACCCACGACCAGTCTTTGCAATGCCAAAAATTTGTAATAAACTTTCAAAGAGCGTATAACTCCTTGATCAATTAGTTTGAGTTTTGATGTGGTATTCAGTGGTAAAATAAAAGAGCTCTATAGATTTTAGATTATAGATCGTTGGATATGCTGGGCAATTATTTACCAATGATAAACATGTATTTTATCACCCGCTACATTGGCTGTCGCCATTCCAATAAGACAAATTTTAATGTGCTTCCCCCATCTCCCCTCCCTCAATACAAGTCTCAGATTGAAGGTTGAGTGACTTATTTAGTTGCATACGAAAAAGCAATCCATGTGAAAACTAACAAAAAATTTAAAGTTCTGTAAATGCTGGAAACATCTTTTTGCCAATCATGCATAATTAAAAAAAGCTGTCACACAGTGGTATTCCAATTTAACTTTTATTTTTTTGAATTTTTATTCAAAATTCAAGTTGATTTTCAAAAACTTTATACATAGTGATAATCTCTGAAAAAGTCTTCAATGTGATAACTTCAGAGATTTTGTAATTAAATGTGAATTTATTTGGTGCTTACTAACTATTTTTTTTTTTTTTTTAACTAAAAATTACTTTTCTTGCCTAGCATTTTGAAAAATTATGCGAGCATTCTCCTAAAGGTTTCACATAGGTCGAGTTGTATTTTCAGGACCAGGCAAAGGAGAATAACTCTTTAAGTAGCTGCACTTTGCTGAACTACAATAAATCGAAATATACAATTATTACAGAATTAATAAGATAACAAACGGATTATTATAAAACTTCCTACAGTTCAAAGTAAATGCTAGGAAGCTTGGAAAGTAACTTATGACATTAAAGCAAAAAAAAACTTGCATTCCTTGATCTGTGAAATAAAATCTTTTGAAATGACATATGAGTGGGGCCATCTTTTATAACTACGGCTCCTTAAGTAGAGTTATTTTTCAGAGGTCCGCATATCCTGTATTTAAACAATATGCCATATAATTTTTGTATTAGGAGTGGACTTGTTTTCAATTATGCAGTTTTTTACAATTATTATAAAAAAAAAAATGCAAAAGTATATGCAACGTCATCAGTTGCTTCAATAAAGAAATAGAATTTGTCAAATCACTCACAATTAAGAGAATTGCTAGAATGTACATTAACTAACGTAGGTACGCTTTCAAAAATTTTTATCGGAAGGAACTCTGCTCCTCTGACGCCACAGTTAATAGTGACGTCAACAATACTCTAATTACAATTAGCTAAGGAATAAGGAGAAATCTAGGAAAAAACTTGGGTTACAGTATTGTTAGCATTTCAAATCAATCCTTCACACTGTAATCGGTATAATCCATTATAACTTTAATTACATACCTGCTTGAGTTTATGAAAATCGATCCTGGTCACTACTGATCCTTATCGATTAACTGATCATTAAAATAACGGGAAGCGAAAATAAGCGATTAATTTCTGATTTCTCCCTACCCTTTGGCAATCAGATAAAATTAGTCTGTTGCAGTTTTTCCCATATATTATTCAAAGAACAAAAAATAGTATGTTCTTTCTTTTAAAATAAGATTCGTACATTTAGGCCAAAGGTATTCTTAGCAATCCTTTTTTTTAAATTATTTTTTTTATTATTTCGATACTTTTTTTTTTTTTTTTTTTTTTTTTATAAAATATTATCATTATAAAGGAAATTAAAAAATTGATTTTTTCTATCAAAACAACTTCCTTACAAAAAGTTATTTCTTACCGAAAACTTTTCAACTGTTAAAAGCTTTTCCAAAAATATAAAGAAAGTGCAAACATTTTTTGATTTTTAACAATTTTGCGGAAATTTCTTGTCCTTACTAAAATTTGGAAAAGTTAGTGTTAATGAAAAATGTAATTTTACAGTGATAAAAATTGTGATAACAAATTGATAAGACTTATAGAATTTCCTCAATACTTAGCTGCTGGTGCAAGTATTTGTTTATGTTTCGCTATCTCTAGTGGACCTTCTCTTGGAAATTTGGGCCCCGAGCAAGTTTCTCGGTTGCCTCGCCCTCTACTTGACTCTGGATGGAAGAACAAGTATATATTTTTGTATTGTTTTAAAATTTTTTAATGCATGTTGTGTTTTTCAGCCGTTTTTAAAGTGGCATGCGATGGCGCTTCAAATCATCTATTTGATTCTCAATCAAGAGCAGGTTTCAAGGAAAATTTGTAAGTAAACATTTTTAAATGCATCTTTCTGAGAAAAAAATTTACGCATGTGCTGTATAACATTATTAGGGGTGTACAACTTAACATATTTATAATGATTTATAAATCCCAATAAACATGTAACAGTCACCTTTTTAAAACCGACGCCTTTCTTCGAAATGAACCGGTTCAGGTTTGTAATACCAGCCTTTTTTTTTACATGTATGGAAATATAATTTAATCTAAGTTATTCAACGGGGAAAATAGTGTTTCTTCTTACAAAAGAGACGTTCTTTCAAAAATGAATTACTTCATAAGTAAATATTTTATTGTACCTTAGTCCACCTCATTTTTACTAAAATAATAAACAACCTTTACATGCTGGATGCTTCCGACAACACTCAACAGTAAAAACATATTTTAAGCTTTGCGTATAAATCCAACAAATATCTGTTATTTGTTTCTTGGCTTTGGTGCAACTGTTGCTTTAGATCCAGAAAATTTAATGCTTTTCCCCTGCTTTTATAAAAGATGCCTTAACTGTATATTCCTCAAAATCTTCGAAAGTAAAACTGTCAACTTTTTATCAAGTTATATTTAAAATCTTCAGGAAGTGATAGCTTCATTAACCTCTAGTTTACTTAATATACTGTAATTGAGTTCTTAAAAATCAAACCGTAGGAATTCGGGCGAATTGAGTAGGAAGCACAGGCTTCAAGAGAGGGGGACATTTAACTAGTGTTCCATGGGCCATCATAGTAAAAGAGGCATCACATATCCAGAAAAAGAAAAGTCTTCAGCAAAAAATCAGCTATAATCTAATAGTAAATGCTTGATGAAAATTCAAAACTAATTCCCGAGTATGTAAGCGAAATTTAAGTTTAACCAGTTATTTCAAATCCACTCGTCTTGGAATTTTATTTTGAAGGAGACAGTAAGAGTTGCAAAGAGCTTGAAATTTGATGAAATTAGTTTGTAAAGAAGAGAACACGAAAAAAGATCTTCCACGACAAAACTGCTAGTTATAACTAAGAAAAAGCTTTGAATGTGGTGTTTTCAATATCATATTGGACGATCTTACTGATTTAACGAGAGCAAGATTTAAAATAATTGAAGAAGAATGAACCAAGTTTTGGTCTTCACCAAGTTCCCTAACAGAAGAGCTACTCATTAAAGCCAAGAATCTTGAGAAACTCTATCCAGCAGACTTAATTAAAATTGAATTCCCTGGGATTTTTCTTGGGTAAATAGATTTGAAGGATTGACACAAGTACTAGTCAGTGAAAAGCCTCTTTAACTTCTTAATGAAGTTTATTCTTATCGAAGTTTATGTAATGGGACTGCCTTCAATTTTTCCACAAGTGTTTGTTTCACTTCGAATTTTTCTGGAAATTGCCTATTTTCTTGGCAGAAGGCGAGAGATCGTTCATTAAGTTAGCTATCATCAAGAACTATCTACGTTCCAAATGGGCCAGGAGCAATTGTGATATTTGATAATCCTTTTCCATTGAATCTGATATAGGCAATAAAACGTGTTTAGACCTAGGTTCATACCACACAATATCACCTGTTTAGACCTAGTTTCAACTGTCTAGACCTAGGTTCATACCACACACTATAATACCTAATTTCATCTGGCATTTCCAGTTAACTCATGACCTTTAACAAAAACCAAGTATTAGCTTACACCCCTTTAATAAAAATATGCTGTTTGCTAGTTGTGTCGTTATGGTTACCGTTACAAACTGCCTTTTAACACAAATCATTGTGTCCATCTTCAAACAATATTAAACCCATTTTGATGAAAAATTTGACTTACGCCCTTTTAACAAGAAGTGATTGAAATAAATGCTATCAGAAAAATTTATCATTTTACCTTTTCAATCTAAAATATGTATAAAACTTTTTATTTATTTACATTTTCAAAATGGCACCCATACAAAGTAATCTTTATAATAACTTAGTATCAAGTAAAAAGCAAAGATTGCCTTCCACTCATAAGTTTTTATCGTTTTAAGTACAATATAAAAACAACTTCTCGTTTATATTCATTGTTTTAAACTGGCCCCCAGTTGAAAGCGCTAATCGCCCGTTTACACGATTTGATAATAAAAAGATTGCCTCAGCGTAACGGTAACTGTCTTTACGCTTATACTTTAGTGTAAATAAAATTCATACTTATTTAATACCCCTGTAACGGTGACTGGCGGAAAGCTAAAATTTGGTACACTTTCTTTTAGTATTAAATTAGGCTCCTTTACCTAAAAGTATCAATTTTAGTAAGGGTCGGTGTCCAACATTCCACGTCGAATCTATATGGAATGACAAGGAAGTAATCAAGTCTCTATAAAAATCCATAAAAAAAGCAACAATAGTCATTGATCAAATTGGCAGACATGAAGTTTAAATACTTGTTTTGGGCAAACATGAAATTCAAATACTTATCACGGTTATGGGCAATATTCAAATAATTTCTCGCTCTCTTGCGCATAGCTTCTCTACTTTACTTTTAATCAATTGTCACAGGTGAAAATCCTTTTTTAAATTTGTGTTTTTTAAAACAGCGTTTCTTCAATTTTGGACCTTGTTTCTAATTCTCTTAAGAAATTGGTTATACTTTTGGCGTACAGAAACTTTCCATCGTTGTTCATTACTTTCACAAGGAAATTTGATTGTTGATCCAAACTGTTTATTTTGTAAACGACGTAACATCTTTTTAGAAAAAGTTAAACATAAAATAACTGGCATCAACCACTGAAGACAAGCAAAAATTATTCATTGAAGATCTGACGGACATAGACAGTGATGACAACTAATATTAACGGCGCCTTGTTTTAAATTCATACAATTTGATTTAATTTGATTACAATTATTTTCGATAAAAGTGTTATTATTGAATGTTTTTGAATGCTAACGAATATTCTCGACGAAATCAGAATAATTGTGATAAGCACCTTATAACAATTATTCTGCTAACGAATAATCTTGATATTCGTTAGCATTCGTTACTTATTCGTTATCGTAGAGCGTTTAGCAAGTTCTAACTAAGTCAGGTAAAATCTATCTATTGAAGCTTGGGAACCTGTCTTATCTCACTTTTCCCTGAATACTTAAGTTATGTACAGTACTGTGCAAAAGCCTTACGCCACTTATTATTCTCATTTTAAACATCTATCGTCAATAAACCGCTGTTCAAGCATAAATTGTTGAGAAACTTGTTTATTATTGCTAGAGATATATGTTCTATACCGAATATATCATATATGTGTCAAAATTTAAATTTTTAGAATATTGACTAGTACGGTTGGATTCCAACTTATTTTGGCATGGGAAATTCAATTCTAGAAATAATTTTGCAAAATATTAACGTTTAGCTACTGGGAAACAGGATTTACAGTATCGGACAAAACATGGTGGACAAACTCAAATTTAGAACAAAAGTTGATCAAAAACTAAAAAAAACTAGTAAAACAATTGAACATATTTTTTTTTTATGTCGTTTATTATGTTGTTAACAAAACTTAAAAGTTTTGAATCATACTAAAAATCACTAAAAACGTTTTAAAACACATTTTCCCTAACAAACTACATTTTTCTTTGGACAAAACAAGGTGGAAATTCAAAAAATCGACTGAAAATTCAAAAAAATTCAAAAATTAACTTATTATTTTTCAAAAAACTTTAAAAGCTAACTTAATATTTGGTAGGACCTCCTTTACTTTTAATAACTTCTTTCATTCTTCGGGGCATAGACGCAATTAATGAGTCAACAATTCTCATATAAATCTCTCGCCAGGCCTTCTCGATTTGTTCAAATAATTCCTCACTGGTCTTCACATTTGCACGCTCAATCTTATTGTCAATTATTTCCCACAAATTTTCTATGGGATTCAAGTCAGGGCTTTGTGCAGGCCACTCCATTATGGTGATATTCTTGTCCTTGAACCATTGTTTTACAATTTTTGACGTATGTTTGGGATCATTATCCTGTTGAAAAATCCATTTTAGGGGCATCTCCCATTCAGCATGTGGTAACATAACATCTTCCATTATATCTTTGTAAACAAAGCGGTCCATAATTCCATTAATTTCGTGAATAGGACCAGTTCCTAGTGCTGAGAAACAACCCCAAACTATAGCAGACGTTCTATGCTTAACACTCTTCTTGGTATATTTAGTATTGAATCTGGTGTTCTTTGGTCTCCAGACTCGCTTCTTGCCGTCGCTTCCAAAAAGGTTATATTTTGATTCATCACTAAAAAGTATGTTTTTCCACTGGTCTACAGTCCAATTTTGGTGTGCTTTGGCAAACGCAAGTCTTAGCTTTCTATTTTTAAAGGAAATTAGCGGTTTCTTGGCAGGCATTCGAGAAAACAATTTTGCTTCGTTAGCTCTTCGTCGCACAGTGCGATTAGAGATTTGTAGTTCAAGTTTTTCGGTTAATTTTGTGGATGACAAAAATGGATCTTTTTTAAGCTCTTTAACAATTATTCGATCTAGTCTTTGTGTTGTTTTTCTTGGACGTCCGCCCCGATGGTTTGTTTTAAAGCAGTCACGAGCTCCAAATGATTTGACAGTTTTGCTTACAGTCGATTTAGCTATATTATATTTTCTACAAATTTCAGCTTGACGTTTTCCGCTTTTAAAATCTTTAATAATATTTTCACGTAAAACACTTCCTAATTTGTCGAAAGCCATTTTAAGTTGCTATTTACCCCATATATCACGAGTTAAATATATTTTTAGTTTAATTGAAAAAATAATTGGCCAGACGTTCCAAAATCTATTTTATTATTTTAGAGTAATGTTAGGATAAAAGTGAAAACAAAAGAATGCGGTAAATTGAATGAACAATGAAATCTTATAAAAAAGCTTCGTTTTGATTTGTCCACCTTGTTTTGTCCAAGGAAAAATGTAGTTTGTTGAAAAAAATGTGTTATAAATTTTTTTTGTGATTCTTAGTATGATTCAAACGTTTTAAATTTTGTTAAGAACATAATAAACTATTTAAAAATTAATATGTACAATTGTTTTACTAGTTCTTTTTAGTTTTTGAGTAACTTTTGTTCTAAATTTGAGTTTGTCCACCATGTTTTGTCCGATACTGTAAAGTTACGATTTCATTAAAAACATAAATCTTTTTAAATTTTTAAAAAAAACTTTAATTTAAAAGGTTTTAAACAATTAGTATTAATGTAATAAAACAGATAGAATTAAAATTTTCCCTCCCCCCCCCGCCTCAATTACTGAGCCAGGAATGTATAAAGACGGCTTCCCCCTCTGTTATCATTTGATCATTTTATAATTAGATCAAGATATGAGGCGTGGCGTGGCGTGGCGTGGCGTGGCGTGGCGTGGCGTGGCGTGTCGGAGCTAAGTGATCTAAGTGCCAAAAAATTTAAAAAAATATTTTTTCACACCAAATTAATCTAGGTACCCGTGCCAATACAATCCTAAGAAATCTAGTTCCAAAAACTACCTTTTTATTGTAGAAAAAAGTATCAACAGATGGAGCTGTCTGTATGTCCACGGATGTCATTTTCTCTATTTTTTCTAAGTCCATTCGCACCATTTTAATTATTTGCCACGCATTGTTTACATTATACAATTTATTAGTCGGTTTGTTGTTACAAATCATTCTTATCATTCAAGTTTTTAATCTTACTTCACTCTTCGCTTTTATTTTCAATCATGGGTGAATCTGCTTTTAAACTAAATAAAAATTTAAAAAACAAACCTAACAGAAAAATAAATAAGCGGAGATGCGTAGTAAAACAAATAAAAAGATATCAAAACAAAAAAAAAAAAAAAAAAAAAATCTATAGAGAGGACATGCACCATTACTTTTTGTAAATTTGTAATTAACAGTTTTTTTACTTGGTGTTTTCGTTTGATTTTTAGATTTTTTTTTTTTTTTTTTGATTCTTTTTAATTTTAGGTCATGTGTAATTGTAAGTAAACATTCATTTTTTATATTATCTTAAATATTTTTTTAGACTATGGTTAATCTCACGCTTCTCGTCTAATAAAAATGTACTTTTTTTTATGGAAATGGGATAGTTTTTTTTGGCACATAGATCGCTTAGCTCCGCCACACCTCATATATATATACACTTACACATGTACATGTATACATACACACATACATACATGCATACATACATACATACATACATACATACATACATACATACATACATACATACATACATACATACATACATACATACATACATACATACATACATACATACATACATACATACATACATACATACATCTCCATGCATCTCCTGTATTTTTTTCACCAAAAAAATATATACCATATAACTCAGACTTTATGAATGCATAGGAAAAGTGACGTACTGAATAAAAAATAAAGCATTCATTTGTTTGATATGCCCTAATCCCGAATCTTTCAATGCCTGTAGATGATTTTAAAATAAAGAAATCTGTCTAAAAAATCTGTAAAATAAAAAAATACCAAGTGATTTTTCGTAACTTGCATAAAGACGATCTATGCAGGTTTTGCTTTGTCTTATGTTTATTATTTAGAAATTTTAATAATTTTTCATTATTACTTTTATTCTTATTGGTTGGTTATTTTAATTGTCATAAACTTGCAATTTAGTTTTCCTAAAATTTTGCTAAAACATTAAATGTTTGTACTTTTATTTAGTATATTAAGGAAATATTAACCAAAATGTTGAAATTAACTGAGTTTATTAAATATTGGAAAGTTTTGGTTAATCAAGAAAGCTATAGTTAACTTCAGATAGCAGAAAAATACGGCCATCAAAGAAAGGCATCATTAAGCCATTAAAAAGTTCACTAAAATTGGTTTTGTAGAAGTTAAATCAAGATTTGGAAAATCATAAACGCCTCAAAAAAGATGAAAAGTATTTAAGAGTTCAATCTTAAGAAATCGAAGCAAAACTTCGACGAGGGTGGTACAGTTTATGTTTGGGATTGTATGATTAAGTGAAAATTGAAGGAAAATCAAATGCAATCTGTTGTTTGAAAATACGTTTAAGTATTAAACGCATTGGTAAAATCTTATTTGAGGCAGATGAATGACGAGGAAATTTTGACCACGATGGCATGGCCTCTCAAAAGCCCGGATTTGAACATAATCAAAGATGGTTGGGAAAATCTTGATAGGAAGCGAACCACCCTTCAATCCAGCAATACTACAAAGCTGTTTGATGTTTTACAAAATGAATGGCACATTTATAAAAAAGCTGTTCGGTAAGAATAGCTGAACGGTAATTTTATTTGTAAGTGTTTAGTAATAGATTTTTGCAAGTATGCATAGTGATCTAAGACTTCTGCACAGTGTTGTAAATTGAAATTGTGAATTATTTTGAATATTTGTATACTGAATTTGTGGATTGTCTTGATAATTTTTTTAAAATTCAAATAACATAATATTTTGTAATTTGACCATGCCATAAAGAGTATCGTACATAATCATGAAAATATATTTGTATTGTTATTTACTCTTTATTCTAGTCTTTGTCCTGACGTGGTATGTGGAGACTTTGATTCCATTAGAGACAATGTGAAGAATTATTTCCTCAATAAACCTGTTAGATATTTTTTTGTCTTGTTTTTCATTTATATTACAGTTTGTTACATTTTCAAACTTGGTTTTATTTTTATTTTATTTTAAATTATTATAGTCAAATTATCATATTTTTTATTTTTAAGAACTGCAAAGTGGAATGTTTAGACAATCAAAATGAAACTGATTTCACTAAAGGGATATATTTGGGAATTCAATGTTGCCAAGAAAAATATATCGAGGTTTTTTTTAATGTTTTTTTTTACCTAAGCTGACAAGTCACATAACAATAAAAATATTATATAAACGGAATTATTAATCATTAATAGCGTATCCTTTTTTTGATTAAAAGAAACATCAACGCGAAGCAGTTTTTAGGAGTCTTCAGAGTCCATACTTGGGTAAAGACATTCTTGAGTTTTATTGCAATAAACTACAGAATATTAGATTTATCTTAAAGCTAGAATAGAACTTGGTCATTACTTCTTAAAAAAAAAAAAACAACCGAGAAACCAAACCCAGACGCTGATTACATACAATTGAAAACTTTGATTTTTTTTCTTTCTAAACAATAAAAAGCTTAGTGAAACAAAAACCTATGAGGCTGTTGAAAAAGTTGTGACAATAATGGAACTCTAATATTTTTAATGAAAAAGCCATAAAAAGTCTAAAATTTTCAAAAGATGACATATCCACTTTTTGAGAGTCTAAACTACTTTATGAAAAAGCCATATTTTTAGAAAAAAAAAGATACGAGCTTTTAGATTAATCCGACTTTTTGAAAGAGAGCTTCAAAAAAGTTTGGCTTTTTTTAAAAAAACGATTTTGACTTTGAAAAAGTCCGAATTATAAAAAAGTTCGAATTTCAAAAAGTCAAGCTTTCTTAAAAGTTAAACTCCTTAAAAATCCAAAGAAAGTTTTCTAAACAGCAGTTTCCAACTCTGGCTGAGAATCACTTAATTGTTCTAACCACAAAGCGATCCAGCGAGATCAACGTCTTACAGCACAAAAAGTAGCGACAGTAAAAAGTGATTTGCTGTCAGCAGGACCAAGAGGTTGTAATGCTGTAAAAACTCTTTGCTGAAAGCTGTTCATAAACGAAAACAAGTGACATGGATATATGAACACAAAAATTAGTCCATAATAAACTGGAGAAAAGTTTTTTGGGCAAAGTTCAAATCTATGCAGTTGATCACTTAGAAAAATTGATGGAATAATGTGGAAATAAGAATATTTTAAATATTTTCATTGAGAAAATCTGTCAGAACTTGATTTTGAGCAAGGTAATGATAATGACAAGGTAATAAGGTATTCAAGAACTGTCTCTTCCACAAACAAGAAGAGGGGTGCACTCAAAATCACTTAAAAACTAAGTCGGACAACTTAACTGTCTAAATTGTCTCCTTTTCCTGCATTTGTTAAATTATTTGAACAGTAAGGTAAAGATTGGTAGTCAGCAGTTATGGGAATAACTACAAAAGCATGGCAAGAGGCCAACCCCAAATGTTAAAAAAATAGATAAAAAATAGACTATATATTAAAACTGTACGTGGCGGTAACCAAGGCATTTAAAGCACAAATCGACGAAAACTTAATTTCGTCATTTTTGTTTGTGTTTTTACAGGTTGCAGCAACTTTAAATAGGATAATATTAATGATAAGATGAAATAAAACATTTAGCTGCGTCCCGACGGTTGTCTGCATATTCTTGATAGTTTCGAAGGAAATTGTTAACCGGAAACGCCAGTTCTAATTCATGTAATTAGAACTGGCGTTTCAAATTCATGTAATTTTAAAATCTTCTTTCTAGTTTCTTTTTTTTTTATTATCCGATAATTTCTTCTCGGCATTTTTTTATCAACAATTTTCTTCAAAGATTTGTTTTAAAGAACTGAGAGAGAAAAAAAAAAAAAGTTAAAAAGTTAAAACTCTTTTAAAAAAACAGTCTTTAAGTGCTGACTTAGTGAGTCCTACAACATAAAAACATCAATCGAGAAATATGCTTAACGGTGGCAAAAGATTACTGTTTGCATCGCTATTAATTTTTTCTGTTCTCAAAAAAAATCGAGATGTTAAATAATCGTAGCGATTGCTTTGATTCAAGGTATCGTCTGACGTTGCAGAATCTGGCTGTAACGATTTTGTTATAAACATAGAGCTGAAAGCAAAAGGTTCTTTCGTAACTGATACTTTTGAGAGGCAAATTTTGGACTCTACTTTTTGAAAACGATGTGTAGAAGACGTCGGTTTAATAGGTTTCGTAGCTTTCTCTGTAACAACGTTTCCGTTTTTAACGGTACCAACGTTTTCGTTTTTAACGATAAGTTTTTTATGCAAATTTTTTTTCCCTATTAACGAACTTGGCAAATTGAGTCTGTTTTTGTCTTTTTCATTTAAAGCTGAAACAAAAGACGTAGAACATTTTAAGAGAGGTTGCTGTTCTTTATTAATAGCAACAACTTTGATTGCAGCTGATGGTTTCGTCTCTTGATCCATAATCCATATAGAAGCTCTCATAATTTTTGCTTTTTTAAGTGAGCTGCATTCTGAAGGTATTAACATATTTTCTGAAGATATAAAGTGTTTCCTTTTATTTTCAAGTTTAGTTAAATGTAATCTTTTTATGTAGCGCTCGAATTTTAATTGACGAGTTTGGCCGTTGAATGGTTCGGAACAAACTTCACTTTTTCGTGGATTGACCATCATTTCTTTTGAAAGCTGTGCAACAATATTTAAAAACTTCTGTTTTGCAGTAATACTTACATTATTGGTGTTCAGTAAAATCGTCGTCAACTCCACTAAACAAGCTTTGTAAACGCTGTGCTGTAAACACCCTGAAAAAACAATAAAATCAAAGTAATACTTAAAAAAATAACAAACTTTTTAAAAAAACTTTTTGATAACACTCTTTATGAATACCGTTTTCTTTAATGTCGATTAGCTTTTGAATAGCTGCTTCCAAACAAAAGTTGTTATCTGTCATTGAATCATAATCCAAAATGTTCTTCATTTTTTTAAACGTAGATTTCATATATTCTGTATCACAATCTTTTAGGTTGTATATCTAACATAGAGTACATAAAAATACATTCATAAAATATTTCTATTAAAAAGAGTACGGGCTTAAAATATCTGCAGTCCTTATAAATGGGAGTTGTTTAAATCTTAACTTTGGAATGAAAATTATCAATAAAAAAAAGTTTGCTCGTATAATATCAAAAAAGTGCTGAAGGTTTTCACTACAAAAATGATCTCAAAAAATGTGAACGCTTGACTCTAATTAGGCTCCAGGCAGTATTTGACTTTCCTAGGGCTCTTGTTTATACCGTTGAAATTTCACTTTTCGTTTAGCCTAAATCAATGTTTCTGTGTGCGCTGTAGATTTAAATCGTTTGCTCCTTAAGAAATAGCTTGTAACACGCCTTTAAAAAGAACTGCTCTGAGATTTTTTCTTCGGATGTCAACATTTTTTGCTCAACATATTGAACTTTTGAGAGTTTGAGAAAATGTTTTTATATGAATATAAAAAATATATCTAAAATTAAAACAGCGGTTACCAAATCAAAATAAAATATTTTATTTTGATTTGGTAACCGCTGTTATAAGAGTTATATGGAATATGAAATATAGAATTAGATAAAGAATATTATATCTATGAATTGAGTATTGCAGAGATAATTATGCAAAACATAGTTTGCAGACTTAAAGTTTAATAATTAGAGACGTCTTCGATATAAACTAACCTTACGTCAGTGTTGATAATTTTTGTTAGCGGTTAGTAAAAAAAAATTCAAAAGTGGAATTTAGAATTAGTGGCTGAGGTGTGAAATTTAAGGTGCATAAATTGTGCTCTGATGCTGAAAAAAAATTGTTATTTGTGCCTTTTTAACTTAATAGTCTGTATTACTTGGTAATTATAATAGCGAGAGTCTTGCTTTGTAACTTCTCGTAAGTATTCCATATTTTTTCATCAAGTAGAAATTTTTTTTTTTTTTTTTTTTTTTTGTTAAACTCTCAAAACTTTATTTTTAAATGAATTTATATTTTTATCATATGTTTACATTCTTTAAAAATCTTAAAGGCGAGACAATCCAAGAAAACACTAGCTGGGACGCACAACAATTATAATAGGATGTAGACTTTCTAATTTGCCAAAATATTTTTTATAAGCAAACATAATTCAGTATATTTGGGATTTGTTTTTTAAAAAAAAAACATTCACAGAAATTTGGTATAAAATCTAAAAAAAGAGAAGTTTTTTCTAATTATCATCTAATATAACTGGTTGTTTTTAAAATGCCTGATAGCACGCAATATCCTTAAATGACGTTGTTTACGCACGTTAAGTTCGTTTATAAGAATTTAAAGGGGTTAACTTGAACTGAAGTCGCGTTCGCTGAAGTTTACGCGACATCAAGTTAACCTTTAAATTCTTATAAACGCTTCGTTAAAAAAATAACACTAACGAAAAGACTTAAAAAAACTATAGAAAATCTCGTAAAAAAAACTTCATACCTCATGCTGCTCTCTCACAGTTTGTTCCATTTTTAAGTCAGAGAAAAGTTCATCGAAATTTAACAAATATAAACTATTTGTTATTAATGTGACCACCAGATGTTTTTAATGGCGCAAGTAAAAAAAAATAACATAAAGCTCTTAAAACTTTTTCAACACCTGGAGAAGTAATCATGCTCAACCTGCCGTTAACTGTTGTTTTTGCTTTCTGAGAACGTCTTTAGAAAATCTTTATTTTTAATTTTTTATAAGGAAATTTAAAGTGAAAAATGAGTGTCGTTTAAAATTGGTCTTCTTGACAAAACGTTTTTCCGAGCGGGTGTTTTTTTTTTCTATCTTCTATTTTACAAGTTTAAGAATGCAAGAAAATAATGGAGGTTTTTGAGATTTGAACCTTATGTTTTAAGCCTATAACCAGTAGAAAAAAGGTTATGCTTTTTTACTAGAGAAAAAAAAAAGGTTTTTTTTCTTTTTAATGATTTTTAATGTTTTATCAAATATAAATGTTTGTTACCATTGTTTAACTCCGCCTACGGCCTCATAAAATTGTCTTTAGTAATTCGCACAGAAACTTTTTTTATTATACCCGATTTTTCTTTTTATTATACCCAGTTTTCCTTCCAGTGAACGTTAAACTAAAATTGACGCTGACAATTGGTTTTACTGATTTAGCTGCAGGACATGGGCGCTTCATCTTGATAAAGTGAGACAGTTTTGGGTTCCATTAATGAAAGCTATGTGTTCTCTGCATCGAGGAAAACGAAACAGTGACGTCCATTGTAGGTCTTAAAAATAGGGGGAGGGGGTGCGAAAGTAAAATAGCTCCTTACTCTTCTCGATATTTTCATGCTCCAGGTAGAATAATCATCATTTATTTCAGCTGCAATTATTGGTATTGTTATACCATCTACATAAACACAGCTTAAGCAATATTAATGGTAACAACTGAAATCAGAGAGAAGAATATATTTTTAGGATAGTATTTAACTTTTTCCACTAAAATATCGTGCAAGAAGGGGATAGATATGTATCTAATGGCTAAGGTTTTGTGTTAATTAACTGAAAAAAAAGAATATCTCCTTTGGAACTCGGTAGAATTTTTTTTTAGCTGATATTTAAAACAGAAAAGTATGCATACATTCTATATTATTTTAGAAAATTCTTCTAATTTAAACAAAAAAATTAGATTGCAATTTTTTTTTTCAATATATTTGAAACATATAAAGTTTAAAGATTATCTTAAAAGTAAATATAGACTTTTATTTAGATTAAAAAGTTTCCATTTTTACTAAATAAAGATCTCCCATTTTTCAGATTTATTTGAAAATAATATTAAAATTTTTAACTTCTTTTAACCATAAAATACAAAATGTAAGTTTTATGAAAAAACTGTTTTTACTTTTTGAATAAATAATCATTGTACTTTATTATTAATGAAAAAAGGGCACTATATTTACAAAAAAGTTGAGAAGGACTTATTGTCATTTTTTTTTTGTTTTGAGTCGTTGTGGGTCGTGTTTTACTGACAATTATTCAACAATGACAGCTACTAAGATCATCGGATTTTTGCTGTAAATAGATGTTTCTAAACAATTGAATATTGACAATTTTATCGGTTTGATCGTAACAAAAATAGAAAAAAATCTTTGAAACGTTTTTAGTAGTAAAACAATACGTAAAAGGTCTGGCGTCATTAGTGATTGTGATTTTGATTTTTGTAAACTGCTTGTTACAATACAACATTTCTTCGGTATATATAATTAGCGTAGTGGACAATTATCTACTAAATTGTATATCATATACTAGGAATATAAAAGAAATGTAAATTACTAGTCACTCTCATAGGTATTTATCGAGTATATATATATATATATATATATATATATATATATATATATATATATATATATATATATATATATATATATATATATATATATATATATATAAACATACACACACTCTCACACACACACACCATGCAAACTGAGCTGTTTGTTTGCAAGTTTATTTACAAAAACTGACCTTCTAGACTACAAATACAAAAGGTAGGGTAAGGTTGCCGATATTGTACCCCCTAAGACCAAAGTAAAAAATGTAGGCAATCTACTGAGTAGAAAACATGGATTTTCAATTGTGTCTCAACTTAATTGTTTTTAATTTAAGGATTATTTGTTGTAAAGACGTTAAAAAAACTCAAAGTTTAAAAAGCGCTAAGTCTCGAAGAATCAAATTAAAAAAATTGCGCTAAAAGTACAATAAAGGAAAATTAGATCCTTAATTGTACCATTGTAATCCAATATTGTACCACTTTCTTGATTTCAATTACTTTACAACTACGCAAATATTTTATGATTTTAGATTTAAGGGATTAAAAGAACTGATTAAAACGAATAGTTTTTGTAAAATCAACAATTGGAAATATTCTGATATAATATAACATAACACCTAATTGCCCATAATATAATGAAATGAATTTTTTTTTTGAATAAACTCTATGCAACTTGAATTTTTTTTTCTTCTGGAAAATGCCGAAAACAGGTATCACCACATATGGTACAATTTTTATTTAAATTGTATATTTACCAATGGGTTAGCTAGGATTAGAATAGAGGAGGAAGGCAGGTATCAAAGATTATTATACTAAATAATGTAAAACAATATATACTATATCTGTTTTAAAAACAATTATACTAAATAATGTAAAATAAAATACATAAAAACTTTATTTTTGCCAAAAGTTGAAGATATATTGTTTCTGTTTTTGATTAACACCTGCACAGTCAACATGACACCAGCCTTGACAAGGAAGACATTTTATCATGTTCTTTTCTATATTTTTTACTATGCACCACTTGTCAATACAAGACTAATACTGGAATTTTTCTTTTTTTGTTTAAGTGGTGAAGTTCGTATTGGAAGTATGGATATTTCTTTAATTGGAAGTTCAAATGGAATTTGTTAAACTTTACACGCTTTTTTAGCGGTCAGAATGGTAGCGTCGGTACAATTTAGGATCTGCCTTGACGTACAATTTACGCAACTTATCTGACACTCAGTTAATTAAAAAATTTGTTAACAAAAAATAAGGTATTTTAAATTCTAGTTAGTTATTTCAAATTTAGATAAATTATGCTTCAACATAAATACACTGAACAAATCATATCTTCTACTTTCTTTATGAAATACGCTTAGCCATAAATCCCTAAAATAAGAAATCTCCAATAACAAACCAACAAGAGCTTACTCTGGCCTTAATACAGTTGGATGACAAAAAAAACCCATTGACTCCTTAATTTCATTCAGCAAAGATAAAAAATAAATTAAAAAATTTCTTGTGGGTTGTAAAAATAACGAGTTTCATTAAAAGTACAATACAGGCATCGGTACAATATTAGCAACCTTACCCTACTTAAATTGGTCATGTTTTTGGCTATCAATGATTTCATACAAAATTTTCATTATTAAAAGTTCTCTTAATGAAAATCTGTTCATTTTTTGTTGTTACTGTCACTATTAAGACTTTTTAGGCTTTTTACTTTCTTTTTTTTGTAGACCTTTGTTTTTAGTATGACATTATTGTTGCCTATCCTGCTATTGGTGGACGTTCTGATCATACTTTCTCTAACATTAATACCTTGTATACGTTGGACTATGGGAAGAATACTTTGTATATTATGTCAGATACTGAAATAATGTGTTTGCTAAAGCCTGTATGTGCTGTTTGTTGGTTCCTATTTTTAGATGTTTGAGTTAAATATTAAATGCTTGTTAACAGAATATGTTGTGTGATATGAATATCAAATTTTTGCAGGGGAAAAATTTTATCATAAAACATTCGGATCATCAAAAAGCTGTATGCGGTTTAATACCGATCGGATATCCTGTTCCCCACGTTACATCAACTGGGTTGAAATATAACGTTAGTAAGTATAAATGCCAAACTTATTGTGTATAATATTAATTTGTTTATTTTAATTAAATAAAAATTTGTGATAAACCGGATATGGTTTCTACTAAATTCGGCCAGATCTGGGTAACCCTGGATATTGCAATGATATAAAGATATTACCTAGATAAGCAACTTCGCCGTTTTTAGTGAAGCCAATTTAATATTGCGTAGTATGTTGGAGGCCACTATTATATCGGGCAAAAGCTTTCAGTGGATCAAAGTCGAATGAAAGGAAATTTGCAATTATAAAGTTTTGATTAAAGTTGGAATTAAAGATGATTAGTTAAGAGATAATAAATGTGATGAGTCTACAGCCAATATAAATTTGTATTGGCTTACAAACTAAAACAAGGGGCTATTTTAATAGCCACAAATTAAAAAACATATTTAAAAACATATTTGCATTTAGAACTTTAAACGAAAACATCGTAATGTATTTTAATCTTTTATATTTTAAAATTAAATATTTATAAACCCTTAAATAACAATAATTTATTCGTTTGTTGTCTTAATCCAATTGATGACTTCCTTAGCACTTTAGTGGTATAATCCTGGGCATATTTGAACATTCGAATTTTAAAGTAATATTCACTTATCTTTTTAACAAGCTGGCTAGAATGTAGATCTTCATTAACAGTAAAATATTCTATGTCATGGCTATCAAGTCCTTTAAATACTTTTTTTCTCATAACTAATTTGTTTACACAATGAATCATTTTCTGCTTTATATTTCGATCAGAGGTGATTTTTGGTTTTTTAAAATCTTTACCACTAATGAAGTTAAATATTTTTAAATCGAACAGACTTTCCCTCTATAAAAATGGCATCAACAACATTTTTTGTAACATCTTTAGAATTTACAGGCTTGTCTAATTCTTTTTTATAATTTCGCATGTCTGTAGATCTGTAGTGTTATATAACTTAAGTGAATTTACGGCCAATGCGAAAAGTTGTAAGTTGGCACGTTGCCAACTAGCCCCGCGATCATTGTGCCAACTAACCCCAAAAGCTTTTTGCTCACAAAATGGCTTATAAATCCCCAAAAACGCGAAATATTGAGAAACAAAAAATGTGACTGGTTAGAGTGAATCATACAATACCTAAATCTATTCGAGTTTACTTGTAGCTAATGATATTGCTTTTAAAAATTAAAAAAGTAATATAGTTGCAAAAATTACAAAATTAGTAAAAAAAACACAAAAATCGCTATAACTTCTATGCGCATGCGCATATAGCCCTGATACTAAACAGAAAGATGAATTGGTTAAGTGGGAAGGTTTCATGTGAATTTTGGAAATTTCTGGTGGAAAATTCCAAAGTTAAACGCAGTGTGTCAACTTACCCCTGTAGCCAACTAGCCCCGGTCTCCCCTAATATAAAAAGTCCCAAAAAAATAGAAACAAAAATAAAATAGCTTTATATCCATTATTAAATATTAAAATATTTAATGATACGTACAAAGTATAAAAACAAATGCTACGTGCAAAGTAGAGAAACATTTACTCTGCAAAAACAGAGACTTAATTGGCTAACTTAATCCATTTCTTTGGAATATTAAGTATATAAACATTTTGCGAAGCATGTACATCACATGCTTCGCTGCAAAATGGATTTGTAAATTAGGAATGTGAAATTATTTTAAATCATTTATATTATTTCAACATTTGACTCTCCATGACAATAAAAAATCAATTTTTTTCTTCTTACTTGAGGGAATTTTATAAATGTTATAAGAAATCGACTTTTTTTAATTTCATAAAACCATTTTCGATGAATAAAACTTTCTGGATACCCGACACTGGTAAAATCTGGCTGGATGTGATATTGGTGCTTCTCTAATATTTTATTTTATCACTTAGTCTTGAAAGTAAAATACAAAGTAATGACGTAAGATCTTTTTTTAGGTGATGCTTGCTTGTCGTACGGAGGTTTAGTTAGTACTTCAAATTCGTTGGATGAAGAAAACGGTCAAGTAATGATTATTACTTCACGTAATTTATTGTTTACGGTGATGCATAAGAAAGAAAATTAAAGCTTCGAAGAATGCTTCAGTTATATTTGCAATTGCAAATATTTCATTATTTATTGAGTGTAAATTAATAGTTGCGTATTTGTTTCGTTCATTTTATTAGTCTCAGGTCATCTTTTGTTGCATTTACATTTTATAAATATTATGTTAAGAAACGATTTCAACTTTTCACAAATAACAGTTGATTTCCCAAGCTTAAGGTATTGATGGTTTTTAAACAACGAGTAATTTGCCAACTCCACAAGACCATTACAGGAACAAACTTTGAGTAACTTTTGTCGAGTCACATTTGTTAGGCGTGTATACTTTATTTAGCAGCTTCTGAAGGTTTAAATCATCAGGATATTGAATTTCACATTCCCTTAAGAAATATTTACATTAACAATTCTCCAAAACATATTTAATACTAACTTTGGGAGATACTTTATGAAACATATTAGGGCTCCAAATACACTCTTTGCCGTTCTTTAGAATGGGAGATTCACAGCAGCATCAGGGAATTCAGACATTTTTATCATTTGATTTGATTCATTTTTATGTAATGCTTTTTATATGATACTGTTTAACTATATTTCCTTCCTAATTACAATTACTCTTGAATCGTTTCAGTTATCCAGTTATTGTAGATACTCTCTATGTGCTTCGCAAATTATTTTTTCAAGTAATTATACACAGCACGTTTATTTTTTGTATGTGTATTGCCCATTGAAAAGTTTAAAAACTGGGTCTAGGAAAATGTTCGTGGCATTTCAACTTATCCACGATCTTTTACGTTTCCAATTGTCGTACGCGATCCTTTTCATCACCGGCACGTTTTTTCATCACTGGTTTTGACACGTTTCAAAAATTGCTGGATTTTTGTTTTATTATATACACAAATTTTTTCAACTGAGCAGCGTTCTTTCAAGTGTCGTAAAATGTATTGCAAAAAATAGTGCAATTTTTCATTACTTTTCTCCCTTCTCAAATGCAAACAACTTTCCAACAAATGCACAAATTTTGAAGCTTAGACATAAAGTAATCACCTTTCCTACGAGCGCTTAATGGTGTTGTTGCTATCTGAGTTATTGCAATCGGGGCTGTCTATCGGCAAAAACGCCACAAACCTTTTCCCAGAATCAGTAGAAAAATTGATTCCATAACCAGGGTTGGATTTATGTAAAAGCTAAGTAAGCAGCTGTTTCCCAAAAATCTTTGCTTTAACGATATAATCGACCAACTTTCCATCATCAAAAGGAGAGGAAATAAAATTTGGGATGATTTTTGGTGTGATTGAAATTCATGCCGTAAATTTATGATATTCATAACTGTTAATTCTTGAGTATTATTTTAATTTTAAATAAAATTGTCTCATATGTATTTACTTTTTTCAAAAATAAAAGATGATAATGTGTATTATTTAGGTTCTTTTAAATTAATCTTTTATTCCTTGGGATGAAGAGGAGAGAAGAAGTTCGACCTTGTTCATTACAACTTGATCATGAATAATATTAATCGGAATTCAGAATATCTTTTAAAATAATATTTGCAATAGTGAGAATGACGTTAGAGTAGTATTGGTATCATTCGTTGGGGATTCTGATAAAAACATCTGATTCTTGAGCAAATGGAAACCCAAACATTTATTATCACAGTTATTGACTTCGTAAATAACTTAAACTTTTTCTAATTTTAGAATAGTATACTTCGATAAATTGAAAATTGGCTAAAATATGCTTAATACTATGATCTCATTCCAATATATAGCATTTTGAAGAGTGCTTGATATTTATTTTTAATTGTCCTATAAGAAACAAGGATTAAAAAATTGTCAATATAAATCCAGCATCTTGTATTTTATACACAATATTTTGGATGCATGTATTGAAGGTTTATATGGCATTGAAATGGAACCCAAGTGATGTCTCTATTAAAACTAATTCTCATAGTGTATTCAGTTGGTTAAAATCTGAATTGACTCGTGACAAACCTGTAAAATGTGCTGGGCAATGCGAAATGTTAATTCGACGAAGGCTTCAAATATTATATAATGAAAAAAAAAAAATTTTAATGGAATTCAAGGAAGAAATTTAAAAAACTTCTCTCTAATATTTGTATAGGTTTTGTTTAGACACACAACCAATTAAAACTTCAAGGTTGACTAAATACAAATAATTGATGAAAAACATTTGAATTTTGAAACTTTTCCTTGTACTTTCAAAACTTGTCTTGTTATTATTATAACATTTGCTGAAAAATGAAAATTTCACAAAACTTGTAGTACTAATTGAAATATTAACAACTTAGATGTATATATATATGTATGTATGTATATATGTATGTATGTATGTATGTATGTATGTATGTATGTATGTATGTATGTATGTATGTATGTATGTATGTATGTATGTATGTATGTATGTATGTATGTATGTATGTATGTATGTATGTATGTATGTATGTATGTATGTATGTATGTATGTATGTATGTATGTATGTATGTATGTATGTATGTATGTATGTATGTATGTATGTATGTATGTATGTATGTATGTATGTATGTATGTATGTATGTATGTATGTATGTATGTATGTATGTATGTATGTATGTATGTATGTATGTATGTATGTATGTATGTATGTATGTATGGTATGTATGTAATGAATGTATATAAATTTTATTTTCATATTTCCATTTTTTTTATGCCTATTTTCTGCCATAATGTATAAATATGTTTTTATATTTTTAAAAACATTTGAACTCCTTCAGTACAAATATTCATATTTCAAATTTTTTTTGTTATTTGTAATTCAATGTGATAAGCGAATGGAGTTGAACTCTTTTGTGTATTTTTACTTCTTCGGGTAATTCTACGGGTATTTTCTACGGGTATTCTACGGGTATCAAGTATCGGGTATTAAAAACAATCGGGTATTACCCGATTTAAAAAGAAACGGGTAATTTATAACTTCGGGTAATTACCCGAATATTTAAATTCGGGTAATACCCTAAACAACTACCCGGATCCGAGTTCGGGTCTCGGGTCCCTACGCTCGAGCTGGTCGTTATTTAATTTTCGTTTTTTGGGGGGTTATTTATCGTTTTAAGTCATTTTCTAATTTTTTACGTTTTTCGGAGTATTTTAAAACTTGATTAACCCAATGATA
>NW_028324305.1:13085797-13185797 GCF_058129835.1 Hydra viridissima
GAGCTTTTATTGAAGAATTTCTCTTTAAGTAAGCAGGTAATTTATAAAGCACTTACAGCTGTAAAATGAATCAACAGTGAAGTGTAAGATATCGCAGACATAAGCAAATTTTGAACAAAGCCACGTGAGACCTCGTACAATTCTGAAACTTGCAACACCGTTTTCTTTTTCATGAGGTCAAATAAGAGCAGAGCCAAAAAGAAACGTTTGTAAATGAACTCGTCGAAAGAATCCTACAAAAAGTTTGAAACAAATATTGGTACAAACTTTCGTCGATGAAAAAAAAATGCAACTGAATAGTTTTTTTGTTATCTTATTTAGAAAAATTCAGAATAAAAATCAAACTTTTCACTCGTAAATATAGCTCGCTTCTATCTTCATTTATTCTTGAATTTTACCTATAATTTATACTTTTGTAACTATTCTCTTTAAATTTCTGTACTATAGTAGAGTACTAACAAAAAGGATCGTGGTTTCTAATTTTTTTAAATGACTGTAATTGTGCCTCTATTACAGCCACTCAAATATATTATTGTAAAGCCTCTTATCCAGTTTTTTATTCATTTACGACATTCATTTTCCTGCTTTAAGGGCCATATTCTTTAACATTAAAACTCGACACAACTATTATCACACACCATAATTTTCATGTGATTAAGGTAAACACATTCAATCGGCGGTTTTATTTTCCAAAAAATTTAAAGTTTTCTACTGTTTTGCTAATTATTATATATTATCTTAATAATTATATTGTATTTTACGTTAATCGTTATATTATAGTATAAATATCATTAAAACGCAAATAATAGTGCTTTAAAAAGTATATACCTTATTGCACCGTTTACCGGAAGCTTTTTTACTCAGTACATTTTCTGTCACCCCAATCAACTGCGCTGTTTTTAGATCGACCGGATTAAGTTTATTGACCTGAAGTTTTAAGCATATTTAGAATGAAAAACTCATTTTGAATTTTTAAAAATTTTCAATAAGTAACTTTCTGAATGTAATCAAAGTAAAAGTTCTTGAAAAATTGAATACGCCAATAAAAAAAACAGTTGACTTCATGTAACTAGCTCACACAGCTATTGATGTTTTTTATGATAGTAGAAAATTGAATCATAACAAATTGTTTAACGAGTAAATATTTAATAGTGAGTTAAAAGGTAAAAGGTAAAAGGTGAGGTAAAACCAACAAAAACAAAAAGTCATCTTTTGCTGTACGGTCCAGGTCTAGTAGAACTTTTTTCTAAGATGCTACTTCTTTAAAACAATAATTTTCAAAGAATATAAAGAAGCAGTGATGAGAAAATTCAAAAAAAAAAAAAAAAAAAAAAAAGAAAAGAAAAAATGACCTGATTGTAATAAAGCATCCATTTTAAAAATAAATTATCAACATGATCAATAGGAGTGGCTAAATATAAGAGATGAAGCTCATTAGCAAGTACTATTCCAGTTTGAGCATGCTTTAATTGTTGGTAAACAAACGGAGTCCTATCGATATCCATACAACCTAAAAATGAAATTTAAGAGAATGAAAAACTGAATGAACAACGAACAAAAAAAAAAAAAAGGAAATAATTTCCTTGGTGCAAATAGGAAAAGATTCATAGACTGGTTATGTGATGTTTAATAGCATAGAATTACTACCAAATCACCTTTAAATGTTGCCTGTCCGAGAGAAGTCAGCAGAATTTCTTGATTTTTTTCTTTTTTAATAGAGACAATCATATTAAGTTTCACTAGATGATCGATTTCTCTGGATATATCATCATAAAGGTTGCAATTTCTGGTTTCATCAAGTTGTATGAAGTAGAGTGTTTTCTTTAAAAAAGATTCCAAGCTATTAAGACAGCTGCAAATCTTTAAAAAAAATAAAAAAAAACTAAAAATGATCTTATAAATAATTTTAAGATTTAGATTTAAAAGATTTAAAGATCAAAAGTAAATTTGTTAAGTTTCTTATATTAGGATAAATATCAGTTAAATTTGTTAAGTTTCTTATATTAGGATAAATATCAGTTAAATTTGTTAAGTTTCTTATATTAGGATAAATATCAGTTAAATTTGTTAAGTTTCTTATATTAGGATAAATATCAGTTAAATTTGTTAAGTTTCTTATATTAGGATAAATATCAGTTAAATTTGTTAAGTTTCTTATATTAGGATAAATATCAGTTAAATTTGTTAAGTTTCTTATATTAGGATAAATATCAGTTAAATTGTTTGACACCTGTAACAAAAATACTACAGTGTCTCTTCATTAGATAGAAAACTAACAAAACTTTCTTAATAATAAATATAAAAACCTTTAGCCCTAACAGGGACAACAACAAATGTCTGAAACCTTTTCCATCTTGATAAGTTAAACTACTTCGACAACTTCCGATTGGCCCTTCTAGTAGTGCACGTGCTTTCTCTTTGTCTTTTGGCTGAAGAATTAGAACACTTTCTCCAGATGAATCCATCCCAGCTCTGCCAGCTCTTCCAATCATTTGTTTGTATTGGCTTTTTGTTAAAAACTCATTTCCAATATATGGAGAGCGTAAAATCACTCTGAAACAACAAAAAAAAAAAATATTGAAAAAAGAAAATATTTAATGAATAACGCATATAGAGAGAAGAAGCCTGGAAAAGTTTGGGAAAGATGGTCTTTTTTTTTCGGTTTTTAATAACTTTTTCATTTTTTTTTTAAACAAACTTTTCAAGTTTTAAAAAAATGTTTTTTCTTTGTTGACCAAATTTTTCACAGAAAATTACTAATAAAGTTAAGTATTTTACACCAAAAAAACTTTGTTAAAACAAATATTTATAAATGAATGTGAAATGGGGAACAATTAGAAAATGATTAATATGCAGACTTTAAATCAAACTTTACAATTATGAAGATAAATTAAATTATGAAATTATGAAGATAAATTAAAACTTAATTATGAGTTTAATACTTGGTTAGATCCTACAATCTTGATGATGAGACATCATCATCTAAAGTTTGAGGAGTGATGCAAGAAGTAATCCTCAAGCTTGATATACCAAATTTTTAAGGTAAATTGGAAAAAAAATCGGCTCATTTTAATTGAAAAATTGGTTCACTTGATTTGAAAAATTGATACATTAAAAAATTTAAATTTTTTTCCAAAGAATCCTTAAAAAAATCCTTTTTGCTTTTTAATTTTCTATCAATTAATTGGCAACCCAAATGTTCTCATAAGTGTTCTGTAGGATTTGAGTCAGTAATTTGCAATCAGAATTCAAGATTTCCTAAAGTTTAGATATTCTTTTTAATGATTAGCATTTTTATTCTCAAATGAGGCAGCATATCTTTAATCATGTCTTTGTACATATATTTATTCATAATACCTTTAACAAGGTGATTAGGCTTACTTGAGCATTGAATAAAACTCCCTAATTAAATTTTTTTACAGCCAAATTTATATGTTTTCAGTAAACTTGATTCAGGGTTTTTTACTCTTCACAAAAATAGTTTCTTTGCTGGAAAAATGTTAATTTCATCCTTTAAAGTTTAAATGAAACATTCTAATTGCTCAATCTTTTAGGATTTCCGTTTTTCTGTAAAATTTCTTAATCAAATATTGTAAAACTGTAATCAAAAAAGAACTAATTTCTTCAGTAGAGGTATATACCAAAATAAGTTTTCCTGATATAGTAATACATTTAATATTTGCTCCATTTTTCTCTTGATGAATTGAAATTCTTGTTAATTGACAGTGTGTAATTCTGTGTACTTATATGATAAGTTATCATTCTCAAAAGCGTAAAAAAACACCAACTACAACCTGGGTTATAGGTGAAATTGATAGCAAATTAATAAATTTGCTCATTTAAACTGTATATCTAAACATAGGAAGTTTCCACATTTTAAAAGTTCACAAACTAAACCTCTCACATTAATGTTTTATTATCAAATATTTATGAAGTAGTCAGATGTCAGAATATTGGATATTTCTCATTTCATGTAAAGAAATCCTCTTTCTTTACACAAAGTTGGATTTTTAACGTTGGCTTATGACTGACATCAAAACTGTTAAAATTAAAAGCTACCAGAACACAAGATTAACACTACCAGAACAAGATTCTTTGTGTAACTCTTTATAGATCAAGTAAGTTCATACTCTTTATCTTAAATAATACATTTATCTGAAAACTTGATGGAATCTACAAAAAAGAGGAAACCTAACTTTCTTTAAAATTCAACTACTAAATGTTAAAAAACCTTAAGCTTTTTTTTAAAAATATCTTTTTTACTATTTCTGAAAATCTCAAAGAAACAAAAATACTTATACTGCTTAAATCAAATCGAACCTTTTGGCAGGTAAATTCACACCAGCAGCAAGTGTAGATGTACAACATAGAAGACATAAAACTCCTGAAGAATATGCTTCTTCAATAAGCTTTCGTTCATCCATTATCAATCCACTGTGATGATATGCAATTCCAAATACAATCGTAGATTTCAGTGTAAAACAAACACCATTAATTGTGTTTTTTAATAATTGGAGAAGTTGCTGACGCTCTTCTTTCCTTATCTCCAAAAACTCCCTAAAATTTAAAATGTTTAAATCAAACATTTTAAGACGAAATTAATAAATTTACCAAAAATAATTCATTCATCCACTTATATAAATTTTACTAATTATCACACCTGGGCATAACCTTGGCCAACATTAAGGCAACACTTTCACAGTTTTTTTTAGTGGGGCAAAATATTAAACAAGAGTTTTGAGGTATAACTTCCAGCACCAACGTGAGAATATGATCTGGATCACATGGCTTTAACACTGATGGCATATTCTGTTTTTTTAAATAATGAATGCTATAAAAACTAAAACTATCCCTTTGTTCATGATCAGTCTGAATATTTTAATTCTGCCAATATTTTATTATAATTATTATGAAACTTTGATACAAATAATTAATACAAATACTATAAGTAACTAGCAGTAAGTTTCTGTTTATAGTATAAAAAATACTATAAGTAACTAGCAGTAAGTTTCTGTTTATAGTATAAAAAATACTATAAGTAACTTGCAGTAAGTTTCTGTTTAAAGTATAAAAAAAAACCATTAAAAATGATTTTACTTGAATATGTGTAATTTTGCGAACATTCAAGTATAAATCTTCTGACTTTTTATCTATCTGATACAATATGTCACCGGTTTTTACATACTCAACCAATTCAACCTACAGCACAGAAAAAGATAGTGAAGAAACTTTCATTATTTTTCAGTGTCATTAAATAATGCATTCTTTCTTTATCTTTTTTTTTTTAAATATAAATAAGATGCTAATAATTCTACTTAACCATCAAATCAATAACAATCAACACAAAAGATGAAAATTACTAATGCACAAATACAGAAAAAATATTAAAAAAAAACTTAACAAATTAAGAAGGGAGACAGAAGAGGATGAGAATGGAATGGATATACAAGAGAAGATACCAGGGGTACTGAGATAGAGGAGCTTACAGATTAATAGATAAGTATATAATGATATAGATTTTATTTTAAGTCTGAGAACTTTTTTTTTTTTGAGTTAAAATTTCTAAAAATTTTTTAAAATTAGCTGAATTTGAAAAATTTGTTTCTATTAGGTGTAGTAGTAGAAAATATTACAAGAAAACAAGTCTATGCATGATTTTAAAATTAAATTAGACTGCTACTATTACACAGAGCCTTGAGATATCCTCACATCTTTTTGTTTTTAACCTCTATCCCATAAACAACATCACTACACATTTCAAAATTACCAACATCTAGCTAATAGCTTAAATAAATTGAGTGAGTGATAAGTTATAGATATACATAAGCAATTGTAGGAATAAAAACAAACTCACTGCCTTAAAAATGTGCTAGAATAATTATTTCCTCTCTCCTCCCCCTCTCCCTCCCACTCTCCTCCACTAATAATTCTAACGATACTATTTAAATATTTTTATGTTAAGATTGAATAACAAATATACATTTATAAAGTTTTATTATTAAGCAAACCGGTCTGAATTCATTGACATAAAATTCAGCACTGAGAAATGTTTTTAGCTCTTCAATATTTCCAAAGGTTGCACTCATTCCAATAACTTGAGTGTGTGCTGAAAAAAAGTAAAAAGAAAAAATATACTTTAAAAAGAACTTAAAAACTAATGGTATAGCATCTAAAAATACTATTTTTTCTTTTAATACCATTTTTTTAACGTTAACCACTTACAAAATTTAAAAAGAACCTTTGAAAGCAAAATTTCAAGTAGCGCTCCTCTGCTACCTCCTTCTCCTATCATGTGCAGCTAAACCACAAAGTTAATAAAGACTATAAAACTGATAAGACTATTACTTTACTTCTTGAAGTATAATGTTGAAAGTATTAGGAAAATCAGTCAAAAAAATTTGGTCTAACTTTAACTAAATCTGTTTAGGCAAAATGAATTCTATGCTCATTCCACACCATTCCTTAGTTTTGTTAAATGTATCAACTGCAATTATATTTATAGAACTTTCCACAAAACTATGTAAAGTAGAAAAATGCAATTATTTAGATTTGTTGAATACTGAAGTCAATGATTATCTTACTTGTTTAGTTTGACAAATGACATAACACAAATGAGGCAGTTTAAAGAATTCAGCATGTATACTCAGATATCTTCTAAAGCACATCAATTGCTGATGACTAGTTATTTTCAAATTTAAAGAAGGGGATTTCACACAGAAACTGATGAAGTTTGATTATGAAGTTTTGCCTAACCCTAATATTTGCCAGATAACTATTCTACAGACTAATATATATTTAGAATTTTGGACAACTTCATAAAAAAGAAGGAATTTTATAATGAGCATCAAATGAAACAGAAGATAGACAAAACAGACAGTTTAGAGAAAGAGGCATTGATTTCTTGAAAGTTAGATATGAAGGTGATTATTTTAGACTAATAAAGCCTTTTGTATTTAGAAATGCAACAACTTATCTACAAAACTTTTTCTTCACAATATTTTATGACAGACTTAATACTAAATGAACAACCACAATACTTTATGACAGACCTAATATCACACTGATAATATTTAAATTCTAGCTAAAGTAGCTAAAAACTAGTATTTAAAAAAAATGCTAATCCTAAAGCAATAAAAGTGTAATTTTGCAAGAATAATTTAACATAAATTTAGCATAACTTGGGTACAGAAACTACATAGTTTTGCTAATATGACAAACTATTTAAGAACAAAAGTTTTTACAATATACCTCATCTACAACAACCAAACCAAGCTCATCTTCACGGTTGAGCTCAATTAAATTATTCACAATTGCATTTGCCTTAAGATTAAAATGCTGCTTATTATGCAATCGATTCATAAAAAACCTTAACATAATATACAATTTTAAATCTGTAAAAGGCTTTACAGAGAAACTAATTAAAACTTTTATTTACAAATAAATTAACAGTTAGATTAAGAATTTATTACACTTTAATGATTTGGTTTTAAACCTTTTTACATTAACTCAAAAAAAAAAAAAATTACTCATTCTCAGTGAAAAGGCATAACAATACCTTTTCAATAGTTGCAATGTAAACCGAATTTTTTTTTTGTCGCTTTCTTGGGGGTAAAATGCCTTTGCTTGCTGCATACTCCTCTATGTGAAAGTCAAACTCAACTGCAAATGGTGACAAATCACGAACCTTTAATGAAAAAACAACACAAACTTCAGATCATTTAAACACAAATAATGAGAATGTTTAATTCTGACAAGAAACAAAGGAGATTAAAACAATTATCTTTTCTATTTCCTTTACTAAACAAAATTGAATCAAAGGAAATAGACAGATATTTAGTGGTCTATATTAGTTGTTCTAAATGTTAAATGAATTTAGAATAATTATAGTCTTGCTTTAATAAATTTACACTTACTAATTTACCATCATAAAAATGCAATCAAATGAAAGTTTTTATATTTCTTGAGATTTATTTAGCAATTTAAACACTATCTTTAACTTGATAGTATCATGATAACATATTCATACCTTTTCCTGTACAATTGAAACATATGGTAAAACAAAGATGGCATTCTTTTTATGTTTAAGAACCTCCTTCATGATTATTAACTCTGCAACTAATGTTTTTCCCCCACTGGTTGGTAAAGAATAAATAAGATTTTTGTGTTTTTTGATAGCTGAAAGTTTGAGACAACTATCTTGCCAGTCTATTAAGTAAAAATATAAAACAAAATAATAAAAAACAAAGCTTTAGAAAAGAGCACGAGTCTTTTCACTCTAGCAGTAAGGACAGATTGAAGCAAAAGAGTTTAATTAGATCTTTTACTTCTATCAGTCCTTACTGCTGGAGTAAAAAGATTCATATATTGCATATATTATATCATATATTCATATATTATAAATATAGAATTATATATATATTTATATAGAAAATATAAATATATTCATATAGAATTACATCATATATTCATATATTATAAAGAACAATATATGAATATATATATTCATATATTGCTGTTAAGGGAAAAAAATCTAACACTACTGCACAAGATACTCCTAGTGCTATTTTACTAAGTAAGCATACTTACTATATAGATTTTCAACTCCACGAATTTGATACAAATAGTCCTTGACTTTAATTGGTAAGTCATAAAACGTGTCACTTGTGTTTTGCTCAATGTTGGAAGCATTGGACGAAGAAAGTTCAGTGACATTTAAACCTGCAAATACCGAGTCATCATTGTAAATATTTGAGTTTTCAAGAAAGTTTAACTTTTGAGAGTCTATTAGGGTAGTATTTTCATCATAAGTTTCATTCATCTGACGATTTGGAGAATATAATATACACTGATCATGAGTGCCAATAATTTGGTTTGGTGATTCTGATAATATTTTAGAACAGCTTTCTTGGTCTTCGCTATTTTTAAAATCAGATTTAATATTGTTATATTTTTCATTGAGGAAATTACTTTGTTCTTTATTTGAAATAAGATTTTTCTCCTTAATAGTTTCAATAGGAATGGTTTCAGTAAGAATGGAATCAACCCACAAATCAAAAGTATCTTGATTATTTTGTGTTTGTACTGTTTTATTATTTTCATCATTTTTCACATAACCTGGTCTGGTAACTTTCTTCTTCTTTGATGCTATCTTTCTTTTTGGCGTAATTTTTTTTTTGCTAGCAACAGATTTTGTAGGAGTACTTTCTGGAAAAGCATTTTGTTTAAAGTTAGAATTTTCAGATTTCTGGATCAACACTTTTTTTCCAGGTTTAAAATTAAAGTCATTTAAATCCTCTGACATTTTACCGAAATCATTGCATTTAACATCTATTCTTTTTTCCTGTCCCAATAGCTCTTTTTTACATGAAATCTTTTTATAAAAACTAAAGAGCATAAAAGTGTAAATATATAATACTTTAAGAGAAGAATGTTGTCAAAATGGTAATATTTATAGAAATTTGACAGTTTTTTCAATTTATACACAGGGGTTGGTGTGTGTAAATAATTGTTTATTAGACAAATCTTGCTTCATCTTACAAATTTAAATATTAAGAACTTTATGTGAATTTTATGTAACTTAGTGATTAATAATATCAATGACATTCAATGAAAAATCTGACCAAAGAAATTTGTCACAAAATCTGATGAGCAATAATGTAACATTTTGACTAATAAATTAAGATTTATTTAAATCTTACAATGTAGTTTTACAATTTAAAAGTTGTAAAATTCTATATTGGAAGATTTGAAAGCAACAGGTTTGAAGGAGTGTTAAAAGTATCTTAGTGTGATTATCTGAAAAAATCTCATTTTAAAGTACACATAAACTGTTTTAAGCAACTTGCATATCCATGTTATCCCATTCCTTTTAAGACTGAATAGAAAGGAATTGTTTTAAAAAGTTTTGTATATTGTTAACTGTGCTCTAGTTTCTCAACAAAGCATTTAGTTTCTTATTTCGGCATGTAGATAAGGATGCACTTCTCTTTTCTAAAGACAATAAACTGTTAGGGTTGTTTGAATAATTTAAATGCAGAAATAATGTAATAAAAGAGAATATTATGTGATTCTTAGGTCATTTCCAAGAATTTGTACAGAATCCAAACATTACAGCATTAAGTTAGAAAGGAAGCTTTAAAGAACTCAATCTATATAGAATTCTCATCAATTGAATTTTTAGCATTCTGTTATTCTAAAATGAATCCTTCAAAAAAAGCAATTAAACTGTTGAAATTAACAGCCAAAGATGGATCTTAAAAAAAGGCTTTGGATTATCTGAAAAGATTTATACATGGTTAACATAACTACACTAAAGAAAATCCTTTAGTTTGTCACTGGCTCTGATACAAGTACAGGGTCAATAGTAAAAAAAAGAATTTTACTCTGAAAAGCAGGGTGATTTATGACAATTTCTTTAAAATATATTTCTAAAAATCATAAAGGCATAAAAACTTTATAAAAATAATAAACACTGTATATATACAATATATAACATAAAAATACCCATAAGAACACTACTTTAGAGTAAAGGCAGGAGGGACTTGTAGTACAGAAGATACACAGCTATAGCTAACATTGTTATACTAAGCTATAGAGTAAAGGAAGGAGGGACATGTAGAACAGAAGATGTGCAGCTATAGCTAACATTGTTATACTAAAAAACTCTACATGCTTAAAAAATGATAAGAAAATAAAACGAGGAACATAAAGCACATAAATTCTTTAAAATCAAATAAACCAAGAAACAAAATCCCTTGAGCATTTGAAATTATGAGTAATAAAAAATAAGAGAGTATGCTATAGCAAGCAACTTAGGTTATTTAGAGTTTTCTTGACACAAATGCACCTTTTAGATGCTGCATTATCTGCGTTGCCACTAAATCTTAAGTAGTTGGTAGAACTTTCATAAAAACTTATACAACCTATCAGTTTATTCCATTATCTTCACCATTAATATGCTGAATGCTTATCCAATGAGTAGAAAAATATCTTGCATCAGCAGCAGCAGCAAACAAACAGTTCAAATCAATAGTGTTTAAACAACAATTTCAGCTGTAGTTACTTGCTCTTTAGTAGCTAATATTCAGCTAGATAGCTTCAAAGTAACACTATTTGATGCTTTAACAAGTTTAGACTGTGCTCTGGCTGATTTTGCATTTTCTTCATGTTTTTTTTTGTCTTAAAGCAAAGAGTAGTCTGGATTAAATGAGTTAAAATGTTAATATTAACAGAACATAGTCTACAAAAGCCATGGTTAAAACTCCTTCAGAGCTTTTATCCATGAGAGACTATTTTATTTTATCAGGATGATTAATACTTGATCTTTTCCATAATAAAATCTTTACTTTAACTATTCATGTTCAACTGAAAAACAAGGGTCAATTGTAACTCCTGCTTTTATATCTTAAAATTACTTTTTTCAAAAATTGAAAACTAAATAACCACCCACCTGAACTTAAAGGTAATTAAAAGTTCAAGTAAAAGAGCTGATACCAAATCTTACCAAAAAAAATTTAGTAAATTCATTGAAAAAACTCACAAAGAAAACTTTCAGGGCAGATTTATGACAAACAAAAAAGATGCATTTGAACTTTATTGCCTGCCAAAATCTGAAAAACCTAAAAAAAAATCTAAAATCTAAAATAGGATAGGGGAGGTAGGGGAGCATTGGGCAGTCGGGAGGTTTGGGCACCCCCTCATTTCTCACAATCTATTATAGATATTTTTTGTTTTCTACCATAGCAATATAGTTTTATAACTTACAACACCGCTCATTAAAAGTGTCAGCTGTCATTTCACTTGGTTGTCAAGTTACTTGCGCTTAACGGTTTGTTGCGTACAAAAGTAAATATCTTGTTTGTGATTTGAAGAAAGATAACAAAGAAATCTGCAAGAAAGTGTAAGTATCTGTGTTAACTTCTTCTTTTGCGTTTAATGAACATTATATTTACCTGGCAATTATGATTCAACATTTGATAAAAATAAACTTATTCAAAGTTATTTGAAAAGTGAGGTTGTGGGGAGCATTGGGCACGCATGTAGGAGGGAGGTTTGGACATGCCCAATGCTCCCTCTTTTTTTAGCGTGTTTTGGTGTCATACGTTTGTGCTTTTTTGCTATGCCCATTGGATTGAATGGTTAATCATTTCTTATCAGGACAATCCCGTTTTCATTTAAAAAGAAAAATAAACGATGTGAAATCCCTAAAGATGTTATTTTGCGCGCATTGGAAGAGGTTTCTAAAGGAGGAAAAATTAAAACTACTGCGATTAAATATGATATACCCAGGTCTAACCTTCAAAGACACATAAAGCAAGGTGGCGTTGTGAAAGATATTTCTAAATTTGTATCATCCCAAATATTCACGAAAGATGAAGAAGAAAAAATTTCAGAATATCTTGTAACATTGTTTAAACTAAATCATGGAATGTCAAAACTGAAGGCACGCGAATTGGTTTACGAATACGCTACTGCCATTAATAAAAAAAATACCAGACAACTGGACAGAGAAGAAACTTGCATCCAAAGATTGGCTTAAAGGATTTTTTAAAAGACAACCTCAGCTTTCAATAAGGACACCAGAAGCTACCAGTCTCTCACGTGCCAAAAGTTTCAATAAGAAAAATGTCGGGGATTTTTTTGAAAATCTTAAAACTGTATATGAACGGGATCGCTTCGGCCCTGAGTCTATTTACAATATAGACGAAACTGGATTATCAACAGTACAACGAACCCAAAAAGTGATTGCTCTCAGAGGCACCAAGCAAGTTGGGCAAGTAACGTCAGCTGAAAGAGGGACACTTGCAACGGTTTGCTCTGGTATTAATGGATTGGGTAACTCAATACCACCCTTTTTCATATTCCCACGGGTTAATTTCAAAACATATATGCTAAATGATGCACCTGTTGCTTCAGATGGAGCGGCATATCTTTCAGGGTGGATGACAGCACCATGTTTTTTTAAATATGTACACCATTTTGCAAAACACGCAAAACCAACGCCTTCCTCGCCAGTTCTATTGCTGCTGGACAATCACGAGAGCCATATTTCAGTACCAGTTCTCGATTTTTGCAAAGAATCAGGGATTGTTTTAATGACTTTCCCACCGCACTGCAGCCAAAAACTGCAATCCCTAGACCTGACTGTCTATGGACCACTTAAAACTTATTATAACACTGTTGTAACAGATTGGATGGTAAGCAATCCTGGCAAAACTTTAACAATTTATGAAATCCCAAAATTAGCAGCAAAAGCCATTCCACTTGCATTCAAGTTGCAAAATATTCAAAAGGGATTTGAAAAACCTGGCATTTGGCCATTCAATTCAAACATTTTTTCTGATGAAGATTTTGTTTGTTCTTCTATAACTGATCGCTGCTTGCCGGAAGAGAACAATATTGCTACAGAAAAATTGATTTCCGACCAACCTATCATGGAACAGCCTTCAACATAAGAAAATCTGAGTCTAGAGGATCGTACAAGTTCAAATATGGAAGTCACTGGGCCATCTCAAATGGAATCTCTATCTAAAAGCCAGACTAGGGGCGCTATCTATGTAACACCTGATTTAGTAAGGCCATACCCGAATGCCGGCCCCAGGAAATTGGATGGCATGAAACGGAAGAAAGGAAAAACTAGAATATTGACAGACACACCCGAGAAAAGACTCATTGAAATGGAAGAAAAAGAAAGACAAAGAAAAAATAAGATCAAAGAGCTCAACAAAAATCAAAAATGCTCTAAAAACGAGAAAAGCAGGAAGATTAGCAGTGATGATGAAATAGAAAATGTTTCCGTTTCTGACGAAGCCCTTGTTGAAATCGATTCATCGGAAGAAGATTTTGATGTAGACGATGTGATTGTTATGGATAGAAATTTCCTGGTCAATAACTTTGTGTTGGTTAAATTTAACACCAAAAAACTGTTTATCATTATGTTGGAATAATCGAAGAGGTTAATCACTCCATGGCAACTGTCAAATTTATGAGAGCAAGTAAGATAAGAAATACGTTTATGTTTCCTGACATCGAGGACGTAGCCAGCGTCCCTGGAGGATATAAAAACAAAGTTGCCTACACCAACAACATGGATAAAACGTGGCAGCCTAAAATATAAATTTGATAAGCCTCTTTGGGTCATACCAAATTTAAAATAAGTCTTATTAAGCCCAACATCGTGCAGTATTGATCCCAAGTGACATTGTTTAATTTTTTGTAAAGTCTCTGATAAGAAAAAATGTTTGTATTATAATTTTTTATATCAATGCTATATAACACTTAATCATAGCAGTATATTAAAACAATATTGTGCATATTAAATACAGTGCCCAAACCTCCCCTCAGGGGTGCCCAAACCTCCCAACCACCGGGAGGTTTGGGCACTTTGGACATGTGTTCAAAAACCTTTTGTAACTTTGCGACTAATTATAATACTAAAACTCTTCTTAGCAATAATTACTGCCAAATATGTGTGCCAGATATATTTGAAATAAAATTTTGATTATGATAAAAAATAACAGTTTTATCAGCGTTTATGAAAAAAGTGCCCAATGCTCCCCTACCTCCCCTACATGTAAACTTTCGAGAGGACAGGTAGACTATCATTGTTAATATCAGCAGAATAGACTCTACAAGATCTATGTTTAACAGACTTCTTTGAAGCTTTTATTTACTTTTACATACCTGTTATTACTAAATAAACAAAAGATTTCAATTTGTAATATTTATTTGTGCTTGTTTTAAAAATCTACTTCAAAAAATAGAAACTAATTAAGCTCCAATATGAAAGAACTAAATATGTCCTCATTATAATTATCATTAACATAAAACAGTTTCTTTGAGCTCTATTTTGATTAATGAATTTAAGAGATGGATATTATTCGACGCATGGACTTTCTAATTTAAATTTGTTTTTTTGTTTTTTGTTTATCATGCTTGTTTTGTTGGTCAACTTTAGGTTATTCTATGTTTAAAAAAAAAAAAACTTATTTAAAAAATAATTTCATAACCACTTAAGTGGTTGATGAACAAAATGTAAAAATTTCGAAACTTATTTTTTTTTGTTTAGTTTTATTATAGTTTTTTTATCTTTATTGATTTTTTTTTCTTTTGCGGTCTTACGTTTATTTTTGTTTGATTCAGAAAGTTACTTGAGCTTATGAAAGTTCAGAGAGCTTTTTGTTCTAAAAAAAATTCCTGAGGGAAACTACTGTACAGTACTCCCTATAACAAGTGCGTTATAAAGGGACACTCCGTGTAAGAAGTTACCGTAAAATTTTCCCCCAAACATGTACAGTTACATTTTTCAAGTGCAGGTTTTTTTTATTTTAAATTGATATATTGAAATTCTGAGCTTTTTAAAATATGTAAAAAACAACGTTTTTCATTGGGGACCAGGAGAGAAATAAAAAGTTCCAGAGTAGTACTCAGGAGCTTTGCTGTTTAAGATAGATACCTAATTGGACTTACGAGAACTTTTAATATGTTATTGGGTTGCAAAAAATTGGGGTCATTGTATAACCCAATCCCGTCTAGAATAAGGTTATAATAGGGTACTATCTTTTTAATACCGTTTTAAAAAGATTTCTGGTCTATTTTTAACTACAAAATCATATCATAAGGTTTATTCCTGCTTTTTTAAGCGCTGTGTTCTCCTACTTTACTAATTCGCCAAAAACTCAATCAATAAAATTCATTGAAATTCTGATGAATGGGTTTGAGAACTTGCTTGGTTAAGTAACCTGGGCCTATAGAATATAAGAAGTATAAACAGATTTCAAGTTTATTTATTTAATAATCATCCTAATTTATGTAAGTTTTACGATTCAACTGTTGAAAAAGACGCTAAGTATTTAAAAAATAATATCATGATCTATTTTTTATCAAATAAAAAAAATTTGTAGTTGAACAACATATTATCGAGCTGATTGAAATAAAAAGTGGAGTCTTCAAGTATAATGACGTGGAGTCTTCATACTTGAAGACTCCACGTCTTCATACTTTTATGTCAACCAGCTTTCATGTCGATTAAGTTTTTCTTCACTTTGTATAGGATGTTGATTTTACAATGACCATTAAATTCTTTTGTCAACTTTGTATACGGATTGGAACTCCTATTTTCCACTTGGGGATAGCAATCTTGATAAATTTAGTCTTTCTGCAGGTTTGTTTGAAACATGCCATGATAAACAGGTTTTCCTGACACATATTCAACCATAGGAGAGTATTATTATCAACCATATTAATATTTATCAGAAAAAGATAAACTTTTCATGAAATTCGTCGGTTTCCAAAACTCAAAAATCAAAGGCGGTATATTTGTTGGAACTCCAGTAAATGCAATATTGAAGTCAAAGAAACTAAAAAAGAGCAATAACAAAAATTGAAAAAAAAAATCTTGGTGTGCATTTTGTGATATAAATGAAAAGTTAAAAAATGAAAGTATTCACTTTAGCAAATTTCGATTGTCAAACTACTTCTAATCTTAAGATAAGTATTTGCAAAGCGTTACATTTATTTCTTTATGTTCTAATTAATTGTGAACTTCTTATTTACCTTTCAATATTTGAAAAAGTGCTAAACGTTGTGTAATCATCCTCTCCATATTAGAATAGCTTGAACCAGCCAACTTGCTTTACTGTCATAAAGAATGTTACATCAATAATGAGAAAATTACGTCAATAATGAGAAAATATGAAAGCAAGAAGAAATTAAAAGCTATCGGTGTTACATCGATATATTAAGGTTTAAACTTAGTCATTTGAGTTTTGCAATTCACATTTTTAAAATATAGTTTTTCTTAAGACATTTTTAAAGGTATTATCCCTACCCAGTGCCTACGTATTTCTATTTTAAATATGATTTCTATACTTAGATTATATTTTTCACATTACATTTTCAACATTTATATTTATGTTTAAAGAAAAGTAAGGGGCAACGTATTTTAATTTTATTATTAAGTAATGTACGCAAAGCAATCACTACTCAAATATTCTCGAAGCCTATATGAAAAGAAGACAGAAAATGCAATCTTCAAACCTCGATAAGTCAGATCTTAAAAATCAACACGTTATACCGTATATGCATTCATCTTTCATTTGAACAACCATTATAGTTAAAAGTCAAGAGATGATTTTTCTCGACAAATAGAACTTCGTGAGGAGGGAAAAGGGAACAAATTATAAACACAATCTTTAAGTTTTATTAGACTCAAAAATACAATAAAGAAAAACCGGCTTTGATTAACAATCAAAGCTGGTTTTTCTTTGTTTTTGTATCATTGAAAACGTAAAAAGCAGGTAATGAGATTTTTATATCCGTCAATTAACTTCGATATTAAAAAAGCTTTTTAAAACATTTTTTGTTATAAAAACTAACAAACTTGTTATCCAACATTTCTGAAATTCTAAATACAGGGGTTTGGGTATGATTTTGTGATTTTTGAGACCTGTCGATTTTGAAAACTGTCGATGAACTTTGATCTATTTAATACCCTTGGGGATATTAAATAGATCAAAGTTCATCGACAGTTTTAAAATTTTGACAGAAATTATTCTTATTTAAAAGATATTTATTTATTAAATATATTTAGGGAAGTATTAATATATATATACTAAATTAAATCGGAGGAATTTTAAATTTTACACATAGTCATAAATCTTAATCATGATTTGTGAAATCAAAACTCTATAATGCTCTTAACTCTCACGTTACCTTCATCCTAGCGTATAATGATCACACATAATAATCTTACGTATGACGTGCTAGAGAAAGAATTAGTTGATATTTCGTTTAATATTTTTAATGTTTTCTGTGCATGAAAATTACCAAATCTTAGTTTAAAATAAACAGAAACAAAAAAAAAACTAAATTTTTTTAAAATTCAGCCTAACACAACTAAACCTAGCTAATACATAAATGTATGGCATCTAATATACATTCAAAACAATAACTGCAGTAAAAAAACGACAGCGAGAGTTAAAAAAGGTTTGAAAAAAGTATTGCTATTTTATTCTAAATACTAAAAAAAGAAAAACTGACAAATTTTGTAAAAAAATTTACTTTAAATTGTAAAATAAAAATTTCCACAACAGTTTTTAGACAATTTAATGGTTCGGTTGGTGCGAAGAGGATAAAAAAAAAGATACAACATTATTTATGGATATCTTTCTAAGCTGTGAGGCCATCAGTTGACCATTATATTCGAAAAGTATTGGTATATTCTTAACAAATAGCAGCCAATACCGTCTCTGACTACACTATTACATCTTAGGATTTCATCGTAACTCATGTCTAACTAATTCTTATTTCAGTTCTACTAATTATTTTATAATATTAAAAAAATAAACCTCAGTAATATGCTTATAATATCTCACTTTTAATCAGAATTCATTATTTCTTCTTTAAAGACGCATAAAATTTTTCATTCAGAACATATAATTATCTACAAATATTAAACATTTTATTATAGTTATTTACATACCGATCACAATATGTAACCGTAGCAAAATTCAAAGATTTTCTTCGGATGAAGTTGAAACATTTTATGTTTATTAATGGGAAATTGTGTTTGCTAAGAGCAGGAGAGAAAGAGAGATAGCGATAATGATTTACAAAGCGAATCAAAAGCTCTAAACAATGGTTGTAGACATCTGATTCCATTAGGATCGCAGCTCAAGTGTTTAACTCTTAAAATTCGGAAAATTGATAAAACTGATATTTAATTTGTTTCCACAGTTTCAATAGGATTCACCATGGCAACACTGTCATGAACGTTGCAAGTGCAATTGCACCCCGTAACTGGGCAATCCAGATGATCGCTAGAAAAAAAAAAAATTACTTAACACAAGTAGTTACATAAATATTAAAATATTTTGTAGTAATCAAATAACGTATAAAGTCACTAATCTTTTGTATTATGAGACAAAAAACATGCAATAATTTAAAAATCATATTTATTAGCTTAATTTATATTTGAAAAACTGTTGTGGTATATTTATTTACAATACCAACTTCATTACGCTGTTATACTTTTATCAAACGAAAACTTTTATTATTCGAAAATGCCTTAAAAGAGGAAGAACAAAGATTTAAGAATTTCATTTATACGATTGCACTAAATCAAACAATTCACGCGATTGACATAAAAATGACCATTTTGAAGCAGAAAAAGTTCATTTAAACATCAATGGTAACAACAAGTCCTGAGAACAAATAACGAACAAAAAGAAGGTCAAGCCTCTAAAAATCAGAATTATTCAGTTTCGTCAAGGCAAGCCACTCTAAAACTTAAATTCCTACCAAACATACGTTGACAGAGTAGGCTAGACTCTACAAGAAGAAGATCCACTGTAAACAAAGAACCGACCAAACTAAATAAATGTTTGCTATGATAATATATCGAGAGTTTCGAAAGAGTCGCATTTTATATTTGGGAACACCATGCTCACGGGTAACTTTCGACTCGAAGATTCCATTACCTGTGAAAAATTTATGTTAATTTAAAGCATGGTCCGGCCGCAAAATTTAAAGCCGAATTGATTGCCTGACTGGCATTTTTCCACGGAGTTTCAAAGACTTTTTCACGTGAAGTAGCTTCGTTTTCGATCAATATGCTTAGTTAGAAAAGTCAAATAAACAAAATTTTTCCTTTGAAAGCTGAACGTCACTTTGATAGTAAATCGCTTCTGGCACGATCAAGCGACATCACAACACGTAAATAAAATAGTGTCGTACTTTGATGAGAAACACATTTGCTTTGTCAAGTACTGATAATCCGCCAAATTTACCTGAATGCCGTGTGATTGAAAGTTTTTGGGCTATTATAAAAAGAATTGTCTGAACTCAAGAAAATCGGTCTTAACCTCGTAAAATGACATTAATTTGAATAATCAAAAGATATGACGCTATAGAAAAATATAGAAAATTTATAATAATAAAAAAAAAAAAAAAAGTTCCAAATCTTATAATTACTTTTTGATGGAAAAAAAAAAAAAAAAAAATTGCCCTTTTGAATTCGACACTTTTAGTGACGTAGTCACGTGACCACACTTAAAAACACAAACATTCTTTCGAAAAACCTAAGGAAACGCAAACGTAAAACACTACAGTAGAAAAGAATACTCACGCAAACCATTCCATAAGATGTACAGCATGACCGCCATGTCTACACATTTGACACCAGGTAAACCAATTAAGGAAAGAGTTCACAACATATTCATTTTTTCCACGACTTCCTAAGATTATAGAAGAATGCAAAATATACTGAATTCGTTAACAATGTTGATACTTGACTATTTTAACAACACTAACCGTGTTTTTGAGCATGAGATGAGAGGGAACCCATGTTTATTAGGCAAATAGAACATCGTGGTAGAGGCTGGCGACAATTAGGACATGAAATTGCCTAAAAAGAAGTGTAGTAAGTTTTCAAGTAAATACGTTTCATTACAAACAAAAAACAAACAAAACAAAACATCTAATTATACTTTGTTTTGCCGGCTGTTCGTACCCATTCCATGTAGCTGTCGAGAACCACGCATTCCTCCTAAAACAATCATTTTCATGGTTGTAAATTTAAAAAAATGAAAAGTTTCTTTCAATAATTGAGAAATGATGTCGACCCAGAAAATTATTACTGAATAGGAATTAACCTGATGAGATCAAATTATGAGATACTGGTTTCGAACAATATGTGCATGTAACGCTTATTTGTTGAGGTATCTTCCGGTTGCCGCACGTATTCTGCACCAATGCATCAAAATGCGCCCTAAAAACATTATGCAGTTAGAAATGAAATATGTAAACAAATTTCCTGTTAAAAATACAAACTTATTGATAGTACCTTTCGTGCCATAAACGCCATTGATCGAGCAAGTCTCGATAACTAAAAAAACAGTTAACTTTATTCTATTTAAACTAAAATGAAACGGTCTTAGCGAAAGATACCTTTAAAAAAAAGTTCAAAACTAAACATAGCTTTAATTACTTTTCAATCCAGTCATTAACTCTTGGATCTTTAACTGCATCAATGACTTTGGTGTTTAATATCATCAAAATGGCCGTTTGAACGTCACTGGTCTAAAGACAAAAAGAATTGGCCAGTTAAATTAGTAAAATATCGAGTAGAGATAAAACTAGTGACAGATGGGTAATATTTACCTTGTTGATAAAGTTCTCAAGTAGATCTAGACCATCACTGGTGAGGCCAGTCAATAAAAGACCTTCAAGGTTACCATTAGCAACAAATTTCGAGGTTACATTTTCAATGAAAGTTACCAACTAAAAAAATTAAGTAATAATAATAATAACATTAAAAGAAAAAAAATAAGGAAAGGTAGATATAGTAGAAAAATAATTAAAAAAAAAAAAGAACCTTAGTATCGTTTAAATAACGACATGCAAACGCCATTTTGTCTCTAAGTTCGATATCTTTTTCTTTCTATGTATAAAAGTATAAGCAGATATCATGAAATTTATCTTAAAATTTTTTTCGTCGAAGGAAGGTTAGATTTTTATATTCTATAGATTATTTAGAAAACCTTAATACACTAAAATCCTTCTTCAAAACTGTAAAATTAACAATCATAATGATTAGTAAATAAAAAAATTCCTACGCATGAGAGCATTCAATAAGCATAAATAATTTAAGAATCAATGTGTAGGAGACTTTCTGCATGCTGAAAACATCTGCCTCGATCATCAGGAAAAAAATAAAAAAAAAATAAAAAAATAAACAGAAGCATATTTATAAAGTAGATGAACCTTATATCATAGCAGTTTACTTATTATATTGGGAACTTTAATTTATTTTACACAAAGCCCACGATACGCCGTTACGTTAGGTGAGTATGTACCGTCAACAACGGAGAAATTAAGTACGTCGCAGTAATAAGAAACGAAACTAAGAGTATTTGTGTGCGCAGCTTCGCTTAGTGTTTCATGATTTTCAACAATAAAGCATAAAGAACTTATGGATTTCACACAACCTTGGAGAGGAAGTGACCTGATACTAGAAGTAGAACAGAAATTACTGCATGTACACAAAAATATATTATCAATCTGGTCACCTGTGTTCGACCGAATGTTCAACTCAAATTTCCTTGAAAAAAATACCGAAAAATTATGCTTACCTGGGAAAAAATACCTGCAGATCGAGGAAATGCTGCATATAATATATGATAGAAGAAAAGCTGTGACAGGTAAACGATAGGTAAACAATAGATAAAGGGCATAGTGTAAATAACAATAACATAGATGTTTAAGTAAAACATAATTTCATTACACTAAGGACAGATAAAGAGAGTATTTGTTAAACATTAACCCTATCTGCCCTGAGAATGCGGAAAGAGGAGAAAGGGGGGCAGATGTTCCCACAACTTTTTTTACAAATAGCCAAAAACTTTGACAAAAAAGTCTATCACGGGATTGAAAACTCCAGGCAATGAAAAAACTTTTTATTTTTTTTAGTCTTTTTTATTTTGTGTTCTGTTAACGATAAATTTCAATTTTTTTAAAACGAGCTTGCTTCAATCTTGGACATACCTGTGTAGTTTTTCTCTCACCCTTCAAAACTCAGTTTGATGAAATTTTCAAAACTGTTAACATTGATATATTTCTGAACTTTTTTTTTTTATTTAAAAAACTCAAAACCAATCTAAACTACTTATGAGTAAATAAATTTCCAACAGATAGTTTTAAAAATATTTTTTTTTTCACCAAAAAAAAAAAAATTTCTTTTCTTTTTAGAACCAACAGTAGAGTTCCTGCTCTTACTAGCAGATGAGTACCAAATGGAACAATTGCATGCAGAGTGTGTCACCTACTTAAAAAATGTGCCCAAGACTGGAGCTAAAGTGTGCAAATACCTAGAATTAGCTTTGCATTTTGGAATTGAGGAAATCAAAGATGAGTGCCTAAATGCTATTGATAAAATAAGAAACGTTCAACTTGATCAAAGTTCTGAATTCCAGAGTCTAGATGATTCTATAAAATATATGATTGCTAAAAAAAAAATGATATACTTGGAGGAGCAGCTAAACGATTACTACAGACATGTAGACTCTATTCTTGGTTATTTATTCTCTGCTGCTTACCAGTCTTTAGAGTTTTTCTTCCATGAACTTGGTTTAGAAGACTCTATATTTAACAAATGTGAACTGTATGAACAGCACATAAGTTTTAGAACAGGGATAAAATTTGATTTTTCCTGCAGTTTGTGTAGAAAAAGAGTACTTGCTTCAAGACAATTTAAAGTCACAACAAGCGAAATCAGTGATATACTTGAATCGCTATTTAAATTGAATTTAAAAAATAAAACTGTTATTTGAGAGCTTTTCAGGATAATGAATTAAGGAACTGAAAAAAATTCATACTAGAATAATACTGTAGTCTTCTTCTTCTGCAGTAAGAAATGCAAAAATTGCACGTAAGTAGGGGTTTTTCAACTGAAAAAGACAGTTCATTCATTTCTTTTATTCTTGTGTAACATAAAACAAAAAATAACAAAATTAATAACAAAAAACTTGTAAAAAAACACAATCAATACATGAATCAAATTCTTAATAATTTGATTTTGACATTCAACAGAGATGAAGCTAAAAAGATTTTACTTGTGTACTCAAGTTTTTGCAGTTAGCAATCCATAATGGGTGTCTCTTTTCAGAGAAACCAGATAATGCCATTGCAACAATAGGGAGAGATGAGTCTATATAGAGAAAAAAATCTTTTTTAAAATGTAGTTTCATTGAGAATAGCGTTCATTTATCTCTCTCTTTTTTTTCATTTATTATTATTTTCATTTATTATTTCATTAATTTGATCTCATAAAAGTAAAAAACTAATTATACCTATGGGTTTCTTTGAAGATTGTGGAGGAGTAAAGCTCAGAAGATCTATTGTTAAATGTAATTTGTTGTTAAACAATGCCATGGCTGCTGCTCTTTCAGGCTCTCCTTCAACTGCCATTTTGTAAAGTCGATCTTTCAAATTAGTTTCGCTTATGTCCCAATCACAAAGTTTAAGTGCAGAGGTTCTACATATAACACTGATACATTTCATAACTGTTTTTAATATTTTTTAAAATCAGAACCCTTTTAAATAAAACACTCAAAACAAAAAGATCATAAAACAAGAAAAAAATCTAAGACTTAAATAAATACTAGGTTTTTTAAAATTAATGAGAACCCATAAGATGGCTGGAAAAATGTTTTTTTTCAGACCATGTTATGGAGGTTGCTTTTGGTACAAGTTTTTAAACTTGTATGGGAACTTAAAGCATTCCTAAATCAAAATTAACACCATTAAAAGTAAAAACTAATACCACAGGATCCAGTCACATAACTGCATGAGACATGAAATTGAACTGAGCTTTTAGAGAGAAACCCCTTACAGAATGCATTTCATAATACTTTTGATAAAGCATCATCCGTAATAGTTATTTAAAGTTATTCATTAACTGTAAAGAGAAAGACTTAGAGTGTGTATCTCTTGGCATGAAAAATAAGTTTTCTATTAATCTAGTATTTGTCTGAGGACCTGATTGGTCTGATACAATTTTGACAATTATGTCAGTGCATAAGTAAAAAAACCAATTTAAATTAATTTCAGTTAACAGCTTGATAGCAATTTTTAAGAATAAAGTATACTATTTTTGATATCAACTACAGTAGTAAACAACAGTATGTAGACAATAGAACTATGTCAGAGAGCAGAACATGCAGGGAAGGTGAAAGAACATCAGGGAGGGGGAGGGGGGGAAACCTGTGGTTAGCAAAATAGAAAGGAGCAAAAGAAAACACGTTAAACTAAAGTCACAAAAGTTATGAATGGAACAATAATAATGCAATAAAAATAAACGTCATAACAAAAGTTGAAACATTGTTGAATCTCTATAAATAACATGTATATTAATAAATATTACAAAATTAATATATATTTACTATTTGTCTTTTTAAAATCTTTTTTAAAATTCTTTTATCATATAAAGAATATTAAAAAATAAGATTTATCCATAAAAACATACATATACAGTGGCATGCCAAGGTTTCTAGTCAACGACTTCTTGTACTCGAACTTATATTTAAAAAAAGTATAATAATTTATAACTGTTATAAGATTTTAGTATGAGATAGAGGAAACAAAATAATATAGCCAAAGAATACTATTTATATTTGAAAATGTATTATTGTAATTGCTATATTTACATGTGAAGAAGTTTCCAGCCACTTTTTACTACATGAAAATCAGCCCACATTTTCTATAATGGACATAAATTAGATTTTTATGTTAATACTTTGTAGCCATACCCTTTACAATGATAACAGCTGCACAATGATGTGTCATTAACTCAATTAATCATTTAATACAACCAGATAGTTTAATCTCATTCTTCTTTTAATGACTTAAATAATGTGGCTTTATGTGAATATATATGCTTTTAAAACATATATCAAGTCTGGTAATTGAGGTGGCTAGCTTAAAACTCTCACATTTGAAGCAGAAAACCACTGTTCTCACAACTTGGATGTGTGTTTAGCATATATCTGTTGATCTTAACTGATGAGGCGACTCCTTTTGCAGAGAAAATTCCTCACACCATCATACATCCTCCACCCTGTTTTACAGTTGGAATTTATTACCAAATGTAATTTCTTATACCAATAGGATGTCGTACAAGTTATACCATCTACCATCTACCATCACTTTTTAAAAAGATGAAATTTAGATTTATCTAAGAAAGCTAATTTTTTTTAATCTTTGATAATCCGATGTAAGTGATCTGTGGCAAATTTTAATTTTGCCTATTAATTCTTTATACTGATTAATGGTTTATCAGTACCTATATAATGTAGTCTTCTGTCACAGTAATAAAACTAAAATGAGCTAGGTTTTCATCCTTTATTGTGCGCACTATTTTGGCAGCAGTTTTTTTGACATTTGCATTTAATGATCAACTTTTTAATATGTTTTTCTTGGTCTTACACTACATGAGAGATCTTTTAAAGCAAAGTCACTAAAACAATCTATTTTCTTATCATAACTATGTGGAAGATTTTTTAAACCATATTCACAATGGTATCTTACAACAATACTGTTAATGGTTGATCTACCAATCAATAATAGTAAATAATATCCTGAGAAGATTTTTCTTCTTTTGAAAATTTTATTACTTACAAACTTGGATTTGCATATGTTGAGCCAAAAAAATAAATGTAAACATTTAACGTGCTATTATTTTTAAACATCATACAGCATCATTGTGGCCAGAAACCTTTGCACATGTAAATATCACAATGACAAAAATAAATACATTCAAAAACATAAATAATATTCTTTGGTTATATCATTTTGTTTCCTATTTCTCATAGGAACATCTCATAATAAATATAAATCATTAATCTTTTTTCAATTTAAATCAGCTGGAAACCTTTGCATGTACCTGTATAATGTAGAAACTAATGGGTACCATGTAATAATAGCTTTTACCTTTCAGAACTTGAATAATACTTTGGTGTCACAGGATAATCTTCTTGCATTTTATCATCTGAGCAGCTTTGTACTAATGAAAATCAATACAGTAAATAGACAAAAAATGGCTACTCTTAATTTTCAATAACATGTAAAAGAAGAATTGAATATTAGCAACTATTATATTTATTAGCTATTTACTCTTAAAAAGTACAATAAAATCAAACATAAAAAAACAGTTTTATTATAAAAACCATGACCACCAACAACACAAATATTTTTTAACGATTTCATAAAAACTCACCAACAGAGGCCATGTCTTCTTTGATAATAGCTTTCACACCTAAAAACTTTCGAGTTTTTCGTGCCTCTAGATAAATTTAAACTTACATATAGAACTGTTAGTTAGTTAGTTAGAACAGCAGAGCTTTTAACTTATGTTTTTTCTAAACTTTACTTTCTTAAGATTTTTAAAAAGATAAAACTTATTTTAAAATAAAATGCATAAATTTGATTCCAAATTTTAATTTTCATCCCAAAGATTAAAAATTTATTGTTTAAAAATAGTTTCTGACATGCGTAATTTATGCATGTGTTACACAGCTTAAAAAATTCAACTTGATTTTCCCAATTTTTTTCGACCAAGCAGTTGAGGTCTTATTTCCAAATATTCAAGTATTTCAAGTAGTTTTTCCACATTCCCCTATAGAAAATAATCTAATGGTGCCAAATACAATCTTGGAAACCAATTCAAGAGACTATTTTTCAAAACAATTCTAGCATGAAATTTGTCAACCCAACAATTTAATAAAGTGGGTGGATTGCTTCATGACATTGACCAAAAATCTTTGAGGTCAATCTCAAGCAATTTTGGAAAAAGATAATCAATTTACATTCTGTAGCAATCATCATTGATAATAACATTTGATCCCTGCTAATTCTTAAAGAAGTAAGAATGAATAATCCTTCTAGTATATACAAACAACACCAAACAGTACATTTTTCAGGATGTAATGGAACCTGGTGAATCTCCTAAAAAATATTTTCACTTAAATAACAACTTTGTTTGTTAACATTTATAACATATAGCTACAAAAAAGCTTCATCAGTGGACAAAATCTTTTATAAAAGTGAACCAGTTTACAATTGACTTTTTGACTATTCACCAAACAAATAAAACAAACAATGGTCTTGCAACTTAAACCAATTGAATCTTTTATGGGTGAAAACCAAGACAAAAAAGCCACAAAAGACCACTTTAAAAACTGTTTTTACTTAAACAAGAGCTCTTGGTTAAGTAAAAATTGTTTTCGCACCAATGCTAAAACATCAACTAATGATAAGTTCACTGCAAAGTTTTATAACTAATAATATTGCCATTAGAAAAATTTAAATTTAACACAATTAGTGATCTGAAATTTTTTTTTAAAGGCTAATAAAATAAGTTAATAAATCCAATTACTGACCTGAATCTTTTGTTCTGCTTGCACCTGATTATTTTTGTCAAGAATGGTAATAATTTTAAAATAAAATGTATCAACTTTCCTTTTCAAAAACAGAACACTAAAAATAAAACAGTTTAGATTATCATTAAAAGTGAAAGAATTTCTAAAAAGCTGAACTTAATCTTTGTATTTATTTTGATTGGGTTTTTTACTAAAGAAAAGATACGCTGTAGCCATTCCCAAAGTCTTGTAAGGGATGGACTTTCCAACACTTTACTGATTTGATTTTCATCTTTAAGCTATAATAATTGTTTATATGCATAAAAATTAAAAAAAAGCACAACTCTGCACAAATAATTTTCAATATTACAAACATTCAAATGCCTAACATGTGCAACAAAAACAACACATCATTTAAAAAAAAAACAATTTTTTTATTCTAAAGTAAAAAAAGTTGAAAAAACTCCACAGGGTTACTTACAATTGATTTCACACCATAACCAGCCAGAGCTCTTTGCTTCATAACGTATGAAATATCTTGGTCTTTTAACACATCTTCCTGTATTATATTGTAATGCTTAACATACAAACTGCAGAGGAATAAAGCAAATAGAGTTTATAGCAGCTATAATAACTTAGTTTGAGGCAATAAAACTTTCAAAAGCTAACTAAAAAGCTTGAACTTTAGATGATCTTTAAGAATCTAAATACAATCTCAACAGCAGAGAAAGAAAGAGTCTCTTAACTTAAAGCTCTCCCACCCTTTCCTATATTCGGACAACAAATTTTTTTAAATGGTTTAGTTGGAAAAGAAATGATCAACTTCAAAACAAAAGAAAAAAAGAGAAAAACAGAAAAAATCAATACAAATTTATTTCTTTATTCAAAAGTAATAAAGTGAAAAAAGTAATACTTCTAAGTTTGAACATGAAATCATATATTTTCCACATCCCCAAATAAGCTCTAATGATGGAGACCAACTCTATAAAGCAATTTAATATTATTTAGGCAAAATCACTTTACAAGTATTCTGCACCATAATTATGTCCTTAAAGCAACCACAACAGCTGTAATAGGAATGTTAGACTTCTATTTTTGCAATTATTACATTTCAGAACAAAAAACTCAAAAACGTTGCACTAAAAAATTTTTTTTTATAAAACCTTAGTAAGAAAAATTGGAATGCAAGCCAGAGTTCAAATGCCTAAATACACTCAAAAATTCATCAAATTTTTTAAATTGCAAAAAAAAAGTTTTAATATAAAGAAATTTTTTACAGTGAAAGATTTAGTTAATTTTTTAATGGCTATACAGAATGCTTTAAACCAGGGGTGTCCAACCCAAATCTGTTGATAGGTTTAAAAAAATTATACTGAGCTGAGGTCACAGATGTAAAAATAAAACAAAAAATTATTCAAAATATTTTATAATACAACATTCAAAATATTTTATTATCTTATAATTAATGTGAGACTTGTTTTTATATTTTATTTGCAATTTTATGAGTTCCATTTGAAAATTTAGAGGTGCTGATTCCACTTTTACATTAAATAGAGATAAGAATATTGTGTTATGTGGGATTTTATATCTTGATAGCATTTGTAATCAACTTACTTTCATCTTGTACATTCAATTTTGTTATATCTTTTAGAAAACATCTAGAAGGTATTGATCATCCAAAAATTTACTTATATTATGGTTTACTTATTGTTAATCAAAGTTTTAATTTCTTCTCTTAATATCTGTAGGAAGGTCTATTTGACCAAACATATTAATTGTACAACAACTGGTATTCTTGCTAGTGCTGTAGCTTTGTCTTGGTGGTTACTTTGTTCGTAAGACACAGTAAGAAGCAGTTTGTTTACAAAAAATTTAAGTTAAAAGTTAAACAAGTTGTTATATATAACTTCTTATTCAAACATCAATTTCTGCAACTTAACCACCAAATTTCAGTTCAATAAACGAGATTGCTGTATTTAGATTTAAGTTCACTAAGATATTTTTTGAAATTGACAATGCTTCAATGAATTGTTTTTAACTAAGTTAATTATCTTGGCAACAACTAATGGGTGATCGCTAAAATTCCACAAAAAGTTTAAAGGATCATAACTTCCTTATTTTTTCATATTTTTTAAAAGTAAAAAAAAGTATTTTATAGAAAATTGTTTACTTTATTCAATAAAATATTCAATTCGATTGTAACACTCCATTTCATCTGACACAGTCAATTAAACTCTTTGTGTGGGTTTCGGTAGAGTTTCTTGGATGACATTGGGGTCAACTTTGGTCAAATAACACTTAATTCTTTCTTTTAGTTGTTGGAGAGTTTTTGCTTTCCAATCATTTTTGTACACAAGTCCTTTCAGTATTGACCAAAAATTTTTAAATGGCCTGCATTCTGGTAAATTAGGCAGATTATCTTTTTTTGGTACAACTTCAATCTTTTCAGCCTTTGGATAGTTCAATATGCTTTTGGCATAATGAGAAGATGCAAGATCTACCCAGAGCACAAATTGGTCACTGTGGTAATGCTCTTCTATAAACGGGATGAGTCTCTTTTGAATACATTGCTCCAAGTATACAAATTGGTTAATAGCATTACCAGATTCTCAAAAATGCAATTTAGAGGTATCTTTGGAAGAGATTGCAATCCAGACTGGTATTTTTTCCAGAAATTTTTCTTTTTGAATGTATTTAACGTTTGACGGAGTCAATAAAAAATTGAAATACGATTCATCATCAATCATCCATTCAAAGTAATTTTGGTAAAGTCTACTGCAATATGTTCAAATTCTTTGCATTATTTGATCATCTTGCTTTGGAAATTCTTGTTTTTTATAGCATTTGATGGCAGACTTACTTTTAAGTAACTTATTCACATGTGATTGCTGAATTTACGAGCTACTTGCCTTTGAGAATTACCATCTTGATGATTGAAAATGGTTTTTAGCTTAGTAACCTTTTAGTAAAGTTTTTTAGTAAAGTTTTTCAGCGTTCATCTTTGTTTTTTTGTGCACCTTCATTTTTAGATATTTAATACCAATTATTTTTGGGTTTTCTGAAAACTAGAAACTCTGAGCTTAATAAATATACACTGCAGGCCAAAAGTTTCCGGACAATTGGATTTTGTTTAATTTTTTAATTCAAACTCCCATAATTATTTCAATAAAATTCAAATATCATATTTATTTTTTAAAAGATACATATAGTTACTATTTAAGAAAAAAAAAAAACAAAATGAAATAAAAAAAATACTAACAACACTATCATTATTAAACTGTCTTTTCGTGAAAAAATAACCCACGAGTTTTTATCACTTTTTTTGCGATCCGTGGCATCCTATTTATTAATCTATTTATTATTTCGGGTGTAATTGATAACCAGGATTCTTCTAATATTTGCCACAGGTGCTCTTTGGATGTTGGGCATTTTTGTCTGACCTTTCTGTCCAATTCTTCCCACAATAACTCTATTGGGTTCAAATCTGGTGATTGGGCAGCCAGGTCATGTTTTTGAGGACACCATTATCCTCTTGTTCCTTTATATAATTCTTACATAATTTTGAGGTGTGTTTAGGGTCATTGTCCTGCATAAAAACAAAACCACAACCAATAGTTCTTAAGCCAGAAGGTATAGCATTGTTTTCTAGAATTATTTTATATTGTTCTTTTTTCATAATACCCTCAATTTTAACTAGGTCACCTAAACCAGCTGAAGAAAAACATCCCCATACCATAACTGACCCACCACCATGCTTGATTGTCGGCACTAAACACTCTGGGATCATTTTTTCTTTTGTTGTTCTTCTGATGTAAATTCTACGCCCAAACAGTTCAAATTTGGACTTTGCCCAAACAGTTCAAATTTGGACTCGTCGGTCCATAGTACTTTTCCCCAGTCTTCTTCTGTCCAACTTTGATGGTCTATAGCCCATTGTAACCTTTTCTTTTTATTTCCAATCCGTAGCAACGGTTTCCTGACCGCTATACCGCCAGAAAGTCCTGCTTGTCTAAGACGTTGTTTCATAGTGGTTAATGAAATAGATTTTGAATGACTCCTATTAAATCCTGAAGTTATTTCCGGGGCAGAGTCTTCGATTTCTTTTACTCATCAATATTATACTATTATCTTCAGTTTTTGTTATCTTTTGTGGTCTACCAGATCTTTTTTTGTCTTAAAAAATGCCTGTTTCTTTCCATCGTTTAATGCTATCTTGTACAGTACTTCTGGCAACTTGTAATTTTTTCATTTGCTTATGATATTTTAACTTACTGATTCTAGAAGTTTAAAGAAGTTATCTCACCAAGTTATATTAATGAGATGAGAATGTCTTAGCCATTTTGCATTTGCATACGCATAGATTTTCAAAACTCTAAATGTTTATTAATATAGTAATTAAAAATTAGTTTAGTTAATTATTATAGAACTTTCACATAAGGGAACATACCATAGCAATTTTCTCATAGATCTTCAAGTAGCTAAGTTCTCCTGAGGTAAAAAATAAATATCTATAATTAGCATCTATGTATTTTAAAAATCAAAACTATAATACTTACAATAAAATAAATCAAAACAATGCACTAGAGTGACAAGATTTTTTTGTAAAATGCAAATACACCCTGAAACTTCCTTTTTGATGTCCTTCAATTAAAACAGTTTCATCAGAACAACTTTAAATGTTTTTTCACACTTGTGCATTTTGTAGATAAAAAAAAAAAAAAAAATAATTCAAATCTTTTCTAGTTCATTTTCATGGGTAGTAAAGGATAAAAGCTAAAGCTTAGAACAAGAAGCCAAATTTTTCTTATATCTTTACTAAATTTTTTTTTTATAAAAGATGTTTACCACCTAAAAGACTATTATTAAAAATTCCATTTTTATTATCAAGGTACTCATCCATCTTAAAAAACTTCCTTTAGCGTAAATGCTATGTTAATGCAATCTATTTTTGTAACACATGAATTATACTATATGAATCTAAATTGATTATATACAAATAATATAATTTAAGAATTATAGCTAAAGAATATAGGATAAAGAATGTAATTACAGGATATAGTGTTAAACAGGTAATATCTATCACTGATATACAACAAAAATTACTAGATTGAAAAAAAGGAAAACCCAGTTTACAATAAACCATTTACAATGCGTGATGTATTTTTATTTTAATTAACTTTACAAGGTTCCAAAATTTAACAAAGTAACTTGTTACTTATAGCTAGCAAAGTACATAGTTATTAGTAAATAAAAAAAATCATTAACACTAAAATAATAAATAGAAGATAATAACATAAACATTGAACATACATAAATCACCAAAATAAAAGAAGAGAGAAAAAAATGTCAAACCAGAGGCAGATATAGTGAGAATAGTATTCTCTGCAGAAGGATGCCAACTAAATGAAGTAATTGTGCTTTTTGATGACTTAGGAACTAAAACATTTGATAAAAAGATTAATTTTTAAACTATAAAATAAATTTTAAAAAATCAGGAAATTTTTCAACTCTTACGGTGAGCAGTTCTTTCATAAATAATGCTTTCACTTTCTTCATCAATATTATGTTTATTCCCTAAAATTTATAAAAGAGTAAATTAATAACAAAAAAAAAAAGAATTTTCTTAAAAAAGAAATTGTCATTCCTTTATCTATTTAATTCAAAAGCGGAAAAAAAACAAAAAACAATTGATTATTTCTAAAATATCATTATACTACCATTTTATTTGGAACTAAAATTTGCCAACTATTTGTTAATTTTGAACTTTTTTTTTTTTGTTACCATATATACCAGTGCATAAGTCAAGCTGGTGCATCAGTCAAACTCCTACTTTTGATTGAAAAGAGTAGTTTAATACTTTATAAACTAATGCATAAGTCAAGATGTATTTTTCCTTAAATTAATATTTCAATTTTCTTGCCTTCTTAATGGAATATTTTTAACCCATTCTAAATAACTTAAAGTCTCAACTTATATACTGGTATATACAGTATATCATTTTTATCTTTTACATTTGAAAAAGAAAACACACCTGATAAATATTGTAGATCATAATAATTAACAGCTGTGCTATCCTTTTGAAGTACAGATAACATATGACCTCTAAATAACACATAAATATATAATAAATATATTTTATTATTATTATTATTATTATTATTATTATTATTATTATTATTATTATTATTATTATTATTATTATTATTATTATTATTATTATTATTATTAAATAGTAATAATGATAAAAAACCATATCCATTGCATAATTAATAAAAAAATTCTCAATTGTTAAATTTAAAACCATACATTTTTTAGATGCAACAAATTTCCTTACAAATTTTCTTACTTCAATATGATTAAAGTTTATTCTGTTTGTTTTTCAAGAAATGAACCAATGATTTATTTGCATGGAAAGGAACAGTTATTTTGTTACACTGGGTGTTAAACTTTTAAAAAACTTTTATTTCAATGAGGACTGCCACCAAAGTTTTTGTAAACTCATCTAGAAAACTTACTACACTGAAGTTTTAAATTCTAATGAATACTAATATGTGAAGTACCTTGTTGGACACCATTGTATCTTTGAGACTGGTTTGGACTGATTGATTGTTGCTAACTAATAAGCTTGTTAAGAACTTTGTTAAAATACTCTTTTATTAAACTAAGAAAGGATTGTTAATAATAATAATAATAATAAAAACTATTTCTTTATTTCAGTTTTGTTCAGAATTTAATGATAAGAAAATATTAAAATGAAGCACAGAAAAAGATACAGGTTTTTCATAATTCCGCATATCCCAAACCAGTACAGCACCCTGAATGAAAAAAATATAACAACATCAGTTCTTTCAAATGAACCAAACAACATCTTAGTGCATCAATCTTAGTAACATCTTAATACTGTGAAATAATAATTACATTAAACTGTGTTACTGGAATAATAATAATAATAATAATAATAATAATAATAATAATAATAATAATAATAATAATAATAATAATAATAATAGTAATAATAATAGTAATAATAATAATAATAATAATAATAATAATAATAATAATAATAATAATAATAATAATAATAATAATAATAATAATAATAATAATAATAATAATAATAGTAATAATAATAGTAATAATAATAATAATAATAATAATAATAATAATAATAATAATAATAATAATAATAATAATAATAATAATAATAATAGTAATAATAATAGTAATAATAATAATAATAATAATAATAATAATAATAATAATAATAATAATAATAATAATAATAATAATAATAATAATAAAACAAAAATAATAATAAAATAATAGTAATAATAAAACAATAACAATAATAAAACAATACTAATAGTAAAACAATAGTAATAATAAAACAATAATAGTAATAAAACAATAATAATAATAATAATAAAGTAATAGTAATACAATAAACTCCTGGTTATTCCAACTGGCACTTATTTGGATTTCCCGCTTATTCAAATCAATTTTCCTTCCCTGTAAATTTTTCTTAACAAACTCACGCTAACAAAAAAAGCAATCAATAATGGAAAATTTTTTTCAAAAAATTCTAAAGAATTAGTTATTTTACAAGGAAAAGACTTAAGCGGCTTCTTATTCCAAAGGTCTTCTTTTTTACTTTTTACTTCTGTTAAAATTTGAGAGTAATTTGAAATAGGTCACTTTAATAAGGATTTTCAGTTATTTGAAATTTCGGTTATTTAAAGTAAATTCTTATTTCCTTAGGAGGTTGGAATAACCAGGAGTTTACTGTAATAATGATAATAGTAATTACAATAATAACAATAATAATGATAATCATAAAAATAAAATAAAAAGTTATTACAACAACAGAACATAGTTATAAAGTAGAATTATATTAAACAATTATAGATATTATTTATTTGAAAGATCAAACCAAAATGTGTATGATTAGCTTACCCTAAAAAGGTAAACAATTGAATAATCATTTTGAAAAGAATTTAAGGACCATGCTTATTCACCTTTTCACAATTTTTCAAAAACATAAATATAATTTTTCTTTTAAAAAAATTTCTGCTTACTTTTTTAAGAAACTTATTGAATTTTCAAAATGTATGTAAAAAGTGTATGCACCTATTTAAAAATATTAATAAAAATTACAAATAAACCTCAGCAAAAGAAGCTATTCGATTTGGGTTGTGCTTATCAACACTTATTCCATTAATAGCTTTGGTTGTTGCTATTATCTTTGGGTCTGGTGCTAAAAAAAAAACACAGAAAAGAATTTTTAAAAAATTCTATAATTTCAGCCTAAAATGACTGTAGAAAAAAAAAAAATTTAAACACCTTTAGTAACATTTAAGTAACATAAAAAACCAGCAGTCCTTTTTGCTTTCTAACCTCTTATATCAAACAACCTCAACCATTTTGTTCCTTGTCCAGCAAGTAGTGTTCTAGGTTTATTAGGAAGCCATTGAATTGACACTGTAGATTCAGAAGCACCTAATGAAAATGAGGAAATTATACAACCAAAGAGTTTAATTGTGTCATATTACATATTAAAACAGTTTTAAACATATAACATGGTTCAAATAAATACTTTTTTGAACTAAAGCATAGTCAACGTTTAATTGAGCAATATTCAAAGGTAAATCAAATTGGAATTATGAAGAAGTAATAAAATTTTTTTATTTGCAATACAGCAAATACAAAATTGTTTGATAGATGTGTATTATTATAGATTTATAGCCTTCATAACTGCTATTTTAAAGAACATGCTTAAAATGAGTAAACAATTAAGAACCACTTTTCTCAGTTATTTTCTTCAAAATTTTTATCAAAGTATTCCTAAATGTAGGAATTGTCTCACAGTTTTTGCTCAACTGTTTGTATTTTCTCTTACACAATGTCCAGAAATGTTCTGTTGGTCTTTGGTTAGGTACAGCTGGAGCATTTATCTCCTTGTTCACATAGTAAATTTTTTTAATCATTAAGATAATTTTTTTGATTATGAAGATATTTACACACATTTCATGCATAATGTGAGCTAGCTATATCCAGTTTAGAATGTAACATCATGATTTTGCTTCAGTTTTTTTATAAATGGAACTAGATTCTTTATACATTCTTCAAGGTAAACAACTGCTTTATCATTCCAGATATGATTTAAGGTTCAGAGACTTGACCACTGGAAAATTGTTTGCTACACAAAACAATTATCATAGAATTCCAACTTTCTCTTTGTTTTGTTTTAATATCAACTTCACAATACCAACAGTACTTAAGTATCTGAGATGGTTAGTAAATTTGATTACTGAATCACCACACTTGTTATTTGAAATTCTATGTTTATAGGCTGTTAAACATTCACTAATGTTTGGCTTTTGAATGTAATAGTTCTTCTTTGGCATTTTAACAGTTAACACAGATTATTATGGACCTGAATTCTTTGAGCACTAAACTTTACTAGCATCAGCATTATGTTTCAATATTTGTTAATTGCTCTCTTTTTACATCTTTCACCTTCAAATTTTTTGATTGTTGACTCTCTTGATTATTGTTCTTGATTATCATTCAAAGTTAATGTAAAGGGAATTCTTCCAAAATGAAAAACTCTTTTTGTATCATCTTTGCATTTTTTTGACTTCATGTGAATTGTGATTGTAAAACCAGGTATAAACAAATTGAATAAGTAGAACTTCTTAAATCAATAAATAAATTAGTAAACTTAAGAGCTATTTGAAAACTACACAATGAAACCTTGACCACATTTTATGTTAAAATAAGTGTAAATCAACAGTTACAACAGTAATAATAAAAACAATTAACTAAAAAATTTGAATTAACAGGAATTTACCATGTTCAAATACTGGCTTTTTAGATAAACCAAAAGATCTATGATACAAATAGTAAACATTCTAATTTTTTATTTATATTTAATTGATACAAATTATAATTAACTTGTAAGTTACAGAAAACAGAAACATTTACAAAGGGGTTTTTTTTCCCCAAATTTATGGTAAAAACCAATTAAAATTGCTTCATAAAAAAATTACTTTTATAATTGTTATAAATATTTAAAAAGTATAAATATATATGATCAACATTTTAAACATAATCTTTACCTTGAATCATAACCAGGTGATTGAGTGATCACTAAAAATAAAAGCATATTTTCAATTGAAAACAAATCAAAAGACAGATTGTTTAACTAAAAAAAAATAATAAGGTAAATAAAATACATATTTCCCAAAATGCTTGTAAAAAAATTGTTTAAAATGTAAGCTTTTTACTAAAACTCACACAACTTCCCTAGCATTTAATGAGGTCATATCAGTGATGTAGTAACAAAATGGTCTAATAATACATTTTTTATTAATGTGTAGATGGCACTATTTAGTACTGTCAATAACTTAAGCAGATTAAGAAAAGTGTTAGCAAATTGAAAAAAGTGTGGGAATTGTTTAGAAAATGTTTTTCTAATATAATATCTGCTTTGAAATTTTTGAATACAAAAAATTGTAAAAATTTTAGTAATTTTATCAATATGTTTAATTACAAAGTATATTTTTAATAAAGCTAAAAAGTGTGTATTACAGAGTGGTGTATAAAAAAAAAAGGAGATGAATTTAGATCTAAATTAAACTTGTCATATCCAGTAGAAACTTTAAATTAATTGAGCTGTAGACAATACTTTAATTCTCAAATTGAGTAACAAACATACTTTAATACTAAACTATGGATTTGAACTTTTTAGGTTTTGTTAAATTTTAGTTTTGACTTAAGGATTTAAATGCAATTCAAAGTTACCTGTAGTATGGCCTAGTTTCAGGCTATTAGAAAATTATGTGACTTTACATTCTTGCATTTACTTTTATTGAGATAATTTCACCCTTCTTAAAAATATCAAATAACTTAAAGAAATTCAAGTATTTTACCAAATAAATATCATCATACTACATAAACTATAAACATTTTTTTAAGGTAATTTTTTGACTTCAAAGTATATATATAGATAATCAGATATACTTATCAACTTTTTGAATTATCAAGTTTGAGCCTTATTTATCTGATGACAAAAAAATATTTGAACAAAAGAAAACCTATACCTGATTTTGCTTCTACATCCCAAACAAGTAAAGAGTTATCATAACGAACTTTATCTAAACCAACAGCTAGCTAAATAATAAGATACAAATGAGTTAAAATAGCTTTTTTATGCAAAAGATGTAAAAATAACTTTAGGGATATGATACTTTATGGAAAAAAAAGGTTCTTGTTTGTGTTAACAAAAATCAAAGTAATATCTTAAGCAAAAAAATTACCAAATTAGTTTCTTGTTCATTCCATGCAAGCTCATGGCATGTTCTTTCAGCTTTTGGAGCTATTAATTTAAAATATAAAATTAAATGCATTCAGTTTTAAAGGCATGAAAAAATAAAATCTAAAAAACTCAGAGCAAATTTTACCAAAATCTTGGTTAAATGCTAATCCAGTGTTAGAAGGGACTGCATCACCTATGCTAATAAACAAAACAGCAGATAAATCTTCAATCCATTACTATTAATCATGATGTCTTCTTTAAGAAATAAAACTTATTGAAACTAATATTTAAAGCCTCTTACTTCAACAATGATACTCGTCCATTTGAGGAACCAACTGCAAGAACACAATAGTCTGCCAAGTTCTTCTGTGGACACCATGCTACAGACTAAAAAAGCTGTAGGTTTTATAATTTTTCTTATGGTCAATGGGTACAATGTGCAACTTAAAATGCTGCAAAGAAAGTAACAGCTAACAGTGTGTAAGACATAGTAATAATAAAAAAGACTTTGTTAGAACAGAAAAAACAATAAAAAAAAGTGCTGATTGAGTTTCTTAAGAGTAATACTAAAAGAAAATTAGAATAAAGGTTCATCAACTTCTTATATTATTTTATATTATGCTTACTATTTATTATTATTCTTATCTTAGAAAAAGATCATTATGCTACCTAGGATTAGATTATCTTTATTTCCTAATCAAATGCATTTTCATAGTGATTACTACTAGCAATTCCTTAATTAAATAATATCAAACACTTTACACACAGAAGTTCATTAAATGCAAGGTAAATGACTATTATTAATAAATGTACTTGGAAAAAAATTTGTTTGCAAAAAAAGAGTAATTACTTAAAGTTTAGACCCTTGATTACATTCTCTCTTATTTTTCACTTTTAACAAAAAAAAAAAAAAAAAAAAAAAAAAAAAAAAAAAGAAATTGCTCTGAAAATTGTATTGGCCCTTATTTATATAGATCATATGTATGTGCATGTGTGTATGTCTATTTATATATGTCTATGTATGTATGTATGTATGTATGTATGTATGTATGTATGTATGTATGTATGTATGTATGTATGTATGTATGTATGTATGTATGTATGTATGTATGTATGTATGTATGTATGTATGTATGTATGTATGTATGTATGTATGTATTTATGCATGTATGCATGTATGCATGTATGTGCGTGTATATAGTTTGTTTTGCTTTCCTTAAAAAAATTCATTACCTTGACAGAAGAAAATTCTGAACAGTCAGCTATAGGATACACAAGGATATCCTCAGTAATGTAAACTACGACAAGAAACAAAAAAAAAGTTTAAAACTTTCAAAAATTGAGTGGTCAAAAATTTTGGTATTATTCTGAACAACTTTTCATGGGCAACTTTTCATGGGCAACATTTCCAGTATTCTAAGGAGGTAAAAATTATCATTTAAACTCTCAGCGTCATTTACACAAAAAGGAAGGAATGGACTGTCAACACAAAAAAAAATCACTGAGAAAGTCTCGAGAAAAATAAAATTCCAAAACCAACTTTTTGGGAATGGTTGCAGATAATGCCACTGCAATGGTAAAAATAGTGCATGATTTAATAAAGAATATGAATGATCATGATTACAGATCTGATTGTTAAATGTTTGTTAAACTTCTGCCTGATAGAGTAGATCAAATCATCCAAATTAGTATAAATAATTGATTAACACACAAGAGGTCAACTGCATTCAACACACTTGAGAACCTGCTAAAGGTTAGGCTGAGATATGGTACTTAAATAAATATTGACTAATAAAATATCTAGTTAAATATGGGTTGATTCAACATAAATAAAATACTTTAATAAATCTAATTGTTAAATTCTCAAATTGATTGCTGTTTTATATTTTTAATAAATTGCAAACATTCCAATTTAAATAACTAGAGTAAAAAACATTCAAATTATAACTTATACTATTAATATAACTGTTCATTTCCTCTTTTTTTCAACAGAACAAAAATGTGATTAATAGTTTCACTAAAGACCTGAGAGATTCTGTCATCTTATAGATACATATAATACAGAATTTTACTCTAAAAGACAGTTCCAATTGAATTTTTAAATTAAAGAATTCAGATTGCCTAATAAGCACTAAATGATTTAAAATAAATTTTGAAACTTTATTGCAAAAAACATTTTGAAAATAACCCAATCTACTTTGCACTGCTTTCAGGAAAGTCAAAAAAATTGAAAATCAGACAATAAACCAAAAACATAAATTTGTTCATTCAAACTCTGGACAGTTTTACTGCTTCTAAGTTTTACTAGGTTCTAATTCATTGATTAAAAGCTGACTCAGAAGATGAAGAGTTTGTTATGGAGTTTAGTTGAAGTTGATAATCAAAAGCTACATAGAGTTCTGAAGAACTAAAAAATTAAAGCAACCTAACTTATTATATGCAAGTATAAAAACAAATATTGATTCAGAAGCTGATGTTCTTAGTGTAACTTTATGCACTTGCCCAATTATGCTAAGGTATAATATTAACTTTTGCTTTTGATGGTCCTCAATTATCAACTGTCACTGACTGCCAGTACCACACCTATTCAAAAGATACCAAATACATTGACAATAATATAAATATAGTATTTTAAATGTTTTTGCTTATATTAAGTGAAAAGTAGTGAAGGTTTTTACAATAAAAATTCTTTATTAGTTTCCTAAGATGGAAATAAATTCTTTTAACATAGTGTACTATTCTTTTTAGTTTCTTTTTTCCACTTGACTCATAAAGTCTTGAAGATACCAAACTTTTTTTTGTTGTTAAAGTTTTTTTTAACCATGGAAAAAATCTATTTACAGTTATTTGTGAACCTGCACAATTACCTGTAACTCTCTTAAAAAAGACGGTACCATTTTCAAAAAAATCAGATGCCTTAATGATACTGAGATAAAAAGAAAATGGCTGTCATGGATAAATTATTGGGAAGTTAGGTCAAATTTTTGGTTAGTCATAGAACATTTTATGCTTGTGACCTAAAATTTGTCTTTTTTTTTTTATTCTTGATGTAAGTAAGAACAAATACAAAAATAAATAAATATTTTATCATGCGTAGAGAAACAATATGATTTCATTTATAACTGGTGAAAATTGTACATGACATATTTGAGACAAATGTTTTATCATTTATGAAATGTAGGAAATGAACTACCTATTATGACACAAAAATATTTTATATTGCAATTTTAAACAAAATATATAAATTAGTAATTGTAACTTGAAAATTGTTTTTCAAACTTGTTAAAATAATGAAGTTAATGCTATTGCTAATAATGCTATTAGCTAATCTAGTTTTAAAAAATCTTCTAAAATTAAATTTAAAAAATATTGCATTGTTTATTAAATACTGTATTGCATTTGTTTACATTGCATTGTGTTTACTAAACACTACTACAAAACACTCTATGCTTTTTTATAGGCTTCCCATTCTTTGTTGCAACAGGTTAAGATTTAAACCATTTTATGGATTGATAAATGGAAATTAAAAAAAAAGTAAAACTTTAGAGTTATCATAAAACAATATTCAGAAAGAGAATGTAGTTTTTTAAGGAAAAAAGATTTTAAGACATAAATAACTGATTTAAAACAGATTTAAGACATAAATAACTGATTTATTTACAAGATTTCCACAGTACTGCCATAAAGTTTTACATTTCTCTAATGCAAAATATGACATTTTTACAAATTTTTGAAAAAACATAAAAATGAGAATACTTAAACAGTATAAGTTTTTTAAACAAAACACAATTTACCAGATTTATTATGAGTGGATTGAAGTAAGCAATCCTGTAAAAGAAAAGAATGCTATATTATCAGTAAATCTATAATAGTTCTCATATACAAAGAAAAATACAAAATTTTTTTCATTTTCAATACATGAATATAAACATAAATATATACATATATAAACTATTTTTTATTATATATGTTTATTATCACTATCATTGTTATTATTACACATTTTATTATGTATATTATTTACTTTATATACTATGTATAATAATTTTAGATATTATGTTAAATTGTTATATCCATATGTGTATGTACCTGTGTGTAATACCATTTTATTTTTATTTAAATGTCAATAAGTTAATCTTCTGCTAAAGAAATTAATACCACTCACAAAAGGCAATGTATTTCTGATTTAATTTTTTTTTTAAAATTAGAAATAAATTGCCTTCTGTGAGCTGTATTAATTTCTTACAAGATATATTTTGTTTAAAAAATCTAACTTACATCATCACTACTGAAGACACTATACAATACAACATCTGAGTTTATGTCACTGGTATTATACTTAATAAACTTGTTTGGATTATTTGGTGACCAAAGTACTTCCCAAGATTGTCTAGACATTTTTATTAGTTATCTAACATGTCATATCTTATAAAATATATGATACATATTATAATCCCCTATTAGATAATTTTTAGACATGCCATACTTTTTAAAATATATGGTTCATATTACAATGCCATATTAGATACTTTTTAGAAGGAAAACACCATGCAATAATGGTTAAGGTAAAGCTTCTTAGCTATTTAAGGTCTCTCATTAGATAACCTAATAATAAATCATAAGTTAATTTGTTTAAAATGACATCAAAAAAGCATTCCTGGTGTTGAGAATTATTTAAATTTTTAAAATCAAATTCCTTTATTAAATCAAATGTCGCGATGTTTCTTCTACAACTGCAAGACGTAGGAAATTTGGGTTTGTTTCTGTTTCCAGTTATTTATTTTACCAGCGCACGTGCCATTTTGTTTTTACTTGCTTCAAACGGTAGCCGAGCGCAATCACTAGAATTCACGGATTGACACATGAATATTTAGAGGGACGAAATTTTATGAATATTTAGAGGGACGAGTTTTAGATCTTATGTAAAATAGCAAATAACACTGTCTATGTACCAAAGCTATGTGTATTTTTTAATCCTCATACAGTATTATATCTGGGTCCTCTAAAAGATTAAGGATTTCAGTTGGCAATTAATACTTTTGTCTTACAGGTAATGGTCTGATTTTACAAAATCTGAAGGTATAAACAAAATTTTCATAGGCTATTTTTTGGTTTGTTTTCCAGCCATTTTTCGGGTGCTTTGTTTTCTGTAAAACCTCACATCTTTGTGGCGACTTTCTTATGAGTCTTCTCCTACCATTTGGTAACAAAAAGTTTTTGATTATACCCTTGTCGTGTATAAACACTTTATGGACTGTTGGTGTCACAGGATGTTACCTATAAAACTCTCTATAATGAACAGTAGTTTCTTTTTGTAAGGGGAACTCAGTGTTTTTGAAATGACGCTGAATCTCTCTATTAGAGTTTTATCTATTCCAGTAATATTCTAGCACCTCCCCTAGCAATTTAAACAAATAGGAATATGGTATCCTGTTTTCAGGTCATATTAGAAAACTTTATGTATCTAAACAACTTTCAATAGAAAAAAAGAGAAAGAATATATATATATATATATATATATATATATATATATATATATATATATATATATATATATATATATATATATATATATATATATATATATTAGGGGTGTCCACTATGCAAAAAATTTTTAAAACCACCCAAATTGAATTTTTTCCCATTCTAGTGTTTGTGTATAATGTAAAAAATTTTTTTATCAAATTTTAATAACTATTTTAGAGCCCCCTCAGAGCCCCTAAAGACAAGCCCCAATTTCCTGTTTAAAACAGTATCTTTTTTAGTTAAAACACAGAGAAATAATTATTGTGAATCTCATTTTTCAAGTATTTAGAAATTAAATCACAGAACTCAAGCCAAAAAAAAGCAGCTTGCATAATATATGTTAAATTATCCAGTTTAACCAAGCTAGTTCTGCATTTTTGGTTAACAGTTATAGTCAAAGTATCAGACGGGAACCCCAAAACTAAAATTAAGACTGTCTTTCTCAATGTTATTAATGTTGTTTCATTGTCCAAGAGTTTTTTTGCCAAAATCAGGATATTGCTGCCTGTGATTTTCAACGCCCTGTAGCAACCATTCTCTTTGTTCTGGATCACTGGTTATGATGGTGACAAATTCTGAAATCAGTTTAACTCCTCTTTCTGCGGTATCATTTACAACTTTTACCGTACGAACAAATTTTTCAGCTTCTTTGTATCCTGGTTGCTTTGTCCACTGTTCAATTGGTTTAGCAAGCCAATCTGTATTGATGCCAAGAATGCTGAACAATGAGTGAAATTCAGGTCCCAGAAGATTTGACAAACCTGTTTGACAAGTGATTTGACGAAAAACTGGCTTACCAAGACGAAAATTTTCGGGTACTGGAATTTATAAGAGTTTGGCTGCCATATCTTTTTTCACAGTGGAACTAACATGTTTGCTGAAGAAAGCAAATGGAACTACCTCTTCTGTCAAATACCATCGGTGATTGGTTATTTTTAGAAAGAATGACATCAGCAACTTCCTTGTCTATTTCTTTGTAGTCCATCATGTCGTGGATGAATTGCAGGTCATTCATAGGTGCATCAGCACCAATGCTAGCTTTTGTCCAAGCTGGTGTGTGGAAAAGAGAAAGATATCTGTTCATTCTAAAAAGTTTGGTCGTCATCCTCTGATCATAAGGCAAGTGTTTAGAAAACATGAACATTTTGTTCGCATAAATGTTACATGCCATCCACCGAGCTTGGTGGATGGCATGTAACATTTATGGTGGAGTTTGCCCAAAGATAATCAGTGTGTTCTCAGCACATTCACAATAGTCATCTCTTGGAAATGTTGCAGCATCTTCCTTTGCAAGTAGATGTGTCAAATGCTGTTTGGTCTGTTCTTTGAGGTTTTTCAACCAGGTGCCTTTAACAGCTAAAGTTTCGATTGGCAACTATTTATTCAATGCTGGCCAAGCAGTTTTAAATTCAGCAAAGAATTTATTCTCTGGACCAAAAATGTTTCCAAATAATTTCTTCCAAACTGCTCCGACAAACATTTCAAAAATGTGATGTCGACAGGCAAGATAGGGAAGTTTTTGACCTAAGTTTTCTTCAATCAATTTAGCAGCACCATTGTGGATCCCACTATTACTAGCAGTGGTATCAAATACCAATGCCACAACATTGTCGCTTAGATCCCAAGCTTCTAGGAGATCCAATGTTGCATTTGCTTGAGTCTCTCCTTTCGAATCAACGAGAACGGGAACACCAAGCAATTTTCCCTCACTGTATTCTGGAGCACCCGACACAAGCACAGCTAACTGTTCATGTTGCACGACTAGTATGTCTTTTATCAATTTTCCGTCCCAGTGAAGGGCACCAAACTGGGGTGGGATGAGCCTCACATCTATTCATTGGAGGTTCATAATTCAAGTCCCACCCTAAACCGATATCTACTTCAGCAACAGCAATATTTTCATTAATATTCTGTTCTTCGTCATTAACTTTCCTCATCATCCTGATCATCCTGTCTACCTTCTTTTTCTACTCTTTCTTTTTCTTCATCTCTAAGTATGGTTTTCCGATTATATCTGACTTCTTTCATTTTTGCTTTAATCTCAAAGATTTTGTCATGCCCGTCCATGGTCGCCTTTCTGTCTTTTTTTTTATCTAAATAGAATACAACATCATCATCTTTCTTTTGGGCAGTCAGTAGCCTGGATTTCATGATTTCCTGTATGGCATCAGGTGATCCAATATCAAAAAGACTATCCAACTTGGCCAAGAAGTTAACACGTTTTCCGCCAGCATCACTTTCGCGATTCTTGTTCTTCAACAAGCGGTTCCACTCATTCTAGAGACACATAAGATCCAACACCGAATTTTGTCTTGTCTTTGACTTGATGCGTGCCATGTTCCAGAAGGTTACAACAGCGTCGATTACTATACAGCCAATTTCTTGATTTGTTACATGATTTCGGACATTTTCTTCATCGCGTCGTAAAAAAAGAAAAAATTTCAAAACCTGTCTGCAATCGGGTAGTTTGGAACCAGTTATTGATGGTGATGGGTGTCCAATTAACCAAAGGTTAGTAGAGGCACGAGTAACAGGTCTTGTTGTTGATGATGATGACGACGGTGAAGGCTGGTCGGTTGTGTCTGATAAACAACTGGAACTGGTTGGCAAAGACTTGAGTTCAGTTTCTACAACTTTACCACTTCTTGTCAACATTTCAGTTTTAATTTATTTAACTAAAACAGGAAACAGCAAAATAATTATAATAGTCAATATTACATATTAAATTGTGTCAATATCATAATATTAATTTGCTTGTTTATGAAATTTGTAATCAATGCAAAAATGTGCTACTGTTTTAACCCATTCGTGCCATCTCTATAAATTGTAAAATGTAACAAAAAACTCAGGCACTAATGGGTTAAACAGGAAATTAGGGCTTATCTTTAGGGGATTTGAGGGGGCTCTAGAATAGTCATTAAAATTTAGTAAAACTTTTTTTGTACACTGTACACAAACACTAGAATGGGAAAAAATTAAATTTGGGTGGTTTTGAAAATTTTTTGCATAGTGGACACCCCTCACACACACACACAGACACACACACACACACACACACACACACACACACACACACACACACACACACACACACACATATGTATATAGTAAATTGTTTTGTTTTTTTTTAATTCTGTTTTTTTTTTCTTTCATCAATTTGGTAATTAGGAACAGAATTTGTTATTTTGAAGGGAATGTCAAAAAACGCACATTACCTTTACTTCATGTTTTATGGGAAAGAATCAATTTGGAAATTGACCAGGGGTTATGTAATTGTTTAGGGCAATTCAAAACTTTTTTTTTTCTTGTTAAGTAACGCGTAAATACAATAGAAAGAATAAAATACATAATACAATATTGAAAATTTTTAATCTGAAACTTTTGATTTTTTTAGTGCTTTGCCTCCTAGTGAAGTCAGAATAAAGTAATTTTAAACATTTCTTGTCAAATAAAGGACAGTTTAAAGTTAAAAATTTCCATCTCCTTAATGTGGAAGACATTTCCTAGGCTAAAAAGGTTGTAAATATATTAGGGAGACAGGGGATAGTTTGCTACAGTTTTGTTTTTTGAGCTCTGTGCATTTCTGGGTAAAATGGGGATTTGTAGGCTATTTTGTGAGCAAAATGGCCTACAAATCCCCAAAAACGCGAAATATTGAAAAACACAATATGCGACTGGTTAAAGTGAATCATAAAACACTTAAATTTATTAAATTTTACTTGTAGCTAATGTTTTTGCTTTTTGAAATTGAAAAAGTAATAGTTACTAAAGCTACAAAATTAGTAAAAAAAAACAACACAAAATTCACAGTGTTATAAAATGGGTTCTAACCTTGACTTTCTGACCCGAGAAAACCCTTTTGTGGAATGATAGCCCACACTATGGGGATCACTTGGATATAAGTATTAAAATCAGATTACAACGTCCTGGCAAGTTATTGATGTTTAAATTTTCTGAATTTATTGATTACACACACATTCGAAATGACAGCTTGTTTTTCATTTTTACAGTAAGATATAATTTTAAATTCAAGTAAACAAACATACTGTAGCATAAAGAGCATTATGTTTTATGAAAACATAAAAAAAAGTTGAAAAATTAAAAGATATCAAGAAGATAAGCTTCCTTTATTACCAAACAAATATAATATTTTTTTATTCTTCTGTTTTTCTGTTTAACTTTTCATAAAAATTATTTTTAACTGTGAAAATAAGACAGTTTTTGAATTTCGGGAAAATTTCGGGAAAATAAAAATTTCGGGAAAAGGCATGATTTATTTACTTTATTCACGAGAGCAAAACTGCGCACATCTAATTTTACAAAGAAATGCCGAATACAGCAAAAAACCTCCAAGACTGCAGGAAAACTGTCTGTTTTCTTTGCTTCAGTAAATGTCAGAGGGAACTGACACCTTTCCTAAAAGAAAAATGCCAAACAATACTCAATGAGAGGATCGATTTTAGTAATGACAAAGTTCCACTTGGAATTTGTGAAAAGTGTCGTTCTTGTTTAAGAAGAAAGAATTCTGGAGAACACATCAATCTCCCATCACTTTACAATTTTGAGACTATAAAAATTCGACCTCAAACTAGAGACACACAATCTGACTGTTTGATTTGTTCTGTTGGAAAACTGAGAAATAATGGTCAACAGAAAACTCAGCTTTTGCAGAGCTCAGCACAAAATACTCCATCTTCAACTGTCCAAAATCGATGCTCTGACTGTTTTTCAATTATTGGAAAAGGATTACCTCATCATTGCACAAAGGGCACTTTTCGAAATAACCTTGTTGCTGTTGCAACCAAGGATCCTGTTGCATCTGAACGAGTTGCTGCTCTTGTTGTTTCAAGTAAGGATTCTTCTCCACATGGCACTGTTCGATTGAGTCAACCACAAGGTGGAAGAATGCTTCCAATAATGCCAGGTAAAAGTTTAACTTTCATGAAAAGATATTTTAGAAATTTCGAAATTAAACAATATCTGCATTTATTTTAGGTTCCTCATCAGCTAGAAAACTATTTCCTCCAAACCCATCAATTAGTATAAAAGAACTTGTTCAAGTTCAGGCAAACACAGGGCTTTCAAACAATGGCATCAAGAGACTAGCTGCTACAATTAATCAGTCAACTTCACAACATATTGTTGAGAAAAACTATGCTGTAAAATTTGATGCAGTTAGTAAGCAGCTTTCTCACCATTTCACGAGTTCATTGATTAAAGATCATGCTGGATGTGGAAGGACTGTCATTCATTGCAAGGACTTCAAAGAGCTTAAAAATGAACTCATTTCTATGAGAAGCACATCAAACAATCATATTGTGAAAGTTGGAATTGACGGTGGGGGAGGATTCCTGAAAGTAAGCCTTGGAATTATTGAATTAAATCGTGAACCTAACACTCCCCCAGCAAAACTCAATTGCACAAACAAGTTTTTCAAGGACACTGGAGTTAAGCGGCAACTTATTATTGCTGTCTCTGAGGACCTGCAAGAAAACAACTCAAATGTGTCTAAAATTTTCGAATTGATCAATATGAGAGACCAAGATTTTGTTTTGTCCTGTGACCTAAAACTGGCAAATATAATTTGTGGTCTCCAAGCACACTCAAGTGCACACCCCTGCACCTGGTGTGAGTCAAGTGCAACGGACCTTTTAAATCAAGGAAAATTAAGAACTTTCCAATCTCTTGATCAGAATGTCTCACTTTTCAATGCAGCAGGATCAAACATCAAAAGAGCTCGTGATTACATGAATGTTGTTTATTCTCCTGTATTTGATCTTGCTGGTGGCACATTAGTTTTGGACTTCATACCGCCAATGGAGTTGCATCTCCTTATTGGTGTTTTCAATTATCTCTTTGCTGCCCTACTAAAAGTTTTCCCTCAAGGAACTCTTTAGACTGATTCACTGCACATTAAACAACAGCCTTATCATGTAGGGCATTTTGCAGGAAATGAGTGCAGGAAGCTGCTAAAAAATATTGATCTTCTTCAATCTATTGTCGAGAAACACTCATGCTATGCTGCAATACCATTAGTTGATGTATTTCGAAAATTCAATGCAGTAGTGTCTGCCTGTTTTGGATGCGTTCTTGATCCAAGTTATGTACAAAAAATTGAAGCTTTCAGAGTGGCTTATGTGGCACTACAAAATGTTTCTGTGACACTCAAGGTTCATGCTGTATTTTTTCATGTGAAAGATTTCATTGACAAACACGGCCAAGCTCTCGGACTTTACTCAGAACAAGCAACAGAGGCAATGCATCACAACTTTCAAGTGCATTGGCAAAGGTACAAACGACCTAACCATCATCCTGAATACAGTAAAAAGTTGCAATGCTGCCTTGTGGACTTTAATAGTAAACATTGCTTGTGAAAAGAGCCATTTTAGAATGATTTTTTCTTGTATTAGAATATTTATTTTAAAGCATAATTTTCATTTTAGATACACGATAAACTCTCAGAATATGTCTTTTTGTTTCCCTAGTTCATATTTATTGGAATAACCTATATTTTGTACTATATTCTGTCGGTTTTTGACGGAAAATTCGAAAATTATGGTTTGTCGGTTAAAACTGAAATTTGGCTTCTAAAAAAAAAAAAAAAAAAAATCTTGTCGGTAAAATTTGTTTTTTTCATTTTCACCCCCCCCCCCCACCCCCACGTCTTTGTCGTTCGGTACGGCCCTGTCAATAACTTGCTAGGACGTTGTAATCTGATTTTAATACTTATATCCAAGTGATCCCCATAGTGTGGGCTATCATTCCACAAAAGGGTTTTCTCGGGTCAGAAAGTCAAGGTTAGAACCCATTTTATAACACTGTGAATTCGTTATAACTTACGCGCATGCGCTTATAGCCCTGATACTACACTGGAGGCTGAATTAGTTAAGTAGCAAGGTTTAAGAAATTTCTGGTGGAAAATTCCAAAGTTTATTCGTCGCAATTAGAGCAATTAGCGACCGAATTACAAAACATAAACTTACATTTATATAGGTGTTTTATTATAAAATGAGGTTAAAGAAAATGTACATTCAATAATTTATTTACTTATCTCACAATAAAACAAAAAAATCGTAATTTGTTCGTCGCGCAACCCTAAATTTATTTTAAACATACTTAGATCTTTTTAGAAAACCCGACATAAGTTAAGAAATAAATTATAAAAAACAATAATCAAAAAAAAATTCCGTTACAAATACAGTTTAAGAAAATCAAACAGAAATCTACAAAATTCATTAAAATTCGAGTTCTAAAGAGAGCTGATAAATGAAAAAAAGACAACACAAATATAAAAACAACCAAGTTAAGGCAGGCTTAAAAAACAAAAAACATACTGTATAGAAATCTTTAAGAAAATCAATTCAATCAATCTGCAGATATTTTGAATTAAGTTTTTTGGATAAAACCTGGTTATTACAAATGTAAATAAAAAAGCATTTTAAAAAAGATAAAGAAATTAAATTAGGGATATATTTTCTCAAACAATGAAAATTATTGGAGTGTATATGCGTTTACATATTTTATATATAATCAACATATACATATAGAAACGTGTATATATATACGCGCGCACGCACAAAAACATAATTGCATGTATGTATATCCATGTTCCTTTCAAAGCATGTATTTTATACGAAAAGATATTTTTTTAAAAAAATCAAACAAATAGCTCAAAGTATTATTTAAAAAATCTGTACAGAATTTACAAAACGTGAAATACACAGAAATTGATTACCATGTGAAACCATGCCATTTAAATATTAAAACATTAGGCTGTCAGTTTAGTCATCTGTTTGGCGTAAATAATTTATATGAATAAATTAGACAGAAATTCTCAAACAAAATATTTCAGTTTAATTTCTCTTAAAATTTTAATGTGAAATTTATTTGAATTTTTAAGTTTTTCAAAATCCCGCTAATTTTCTCGCCAATAAATTTATAATTTTTATTTCATTTCTATAAAACACTAAATATATTTTCACAATCAAGAAGTAGTAACTCGATAGTTAGACTTTGATAAACTGTCGTCGTCGCCATATCCAAGCTTTCATGTTCAGGCCATAGAAGTGTTGGTCCAAAAATGATACTCAGATTTTGTGATTGCATTCGGTTCTTAGAGCTATGCTCCATAACTCTAATTGGAATTAAAAAATGAATCAAGTTAGAAATCTAGATTAATTGTAAGAAATTAAACGGAATCTAAAGGCTTTAAAATAGGATACTACAATAATGCTAAGATTCTTGCATGTAGATATTTTCATTCAACAACTACAAACTGTAAGTACTAGGATATCAGTTCTAAAACTTAAAATCACTGACTACTACACTGTAGAAACACTATCTGAAAAAATTCATACTTTGTTAGATGCGTGATTAACAGATGAAGTGTTTCAGCATTTTCTTTTGGCAACTCTTGAATTAAATTCTTTAGCATCTTTATTTTTTCAACTTTGAAAGGACTTTCTGAAAAACAAAAAGTACAACATGCATGATGATTGCAAAAATCAATTATGATTTCAAGGTGATTATATTATTAAGATCATAGATGATTACTAGTAACAGTAAAGAGTTATTAAAATACTTACTAGTAGCAGTAATGAATTTTTCAAACATATTAAATGGAATAAGTGGTTCAGGTAGCTCTCGAAAATATAATTTGAGAGCACCTGTAAGAAGATGAATGTCGTTCCATTGATGCTGCTGGTAATCTATAGCTTCACCTAAAATTTAAAAATACTTAAATACTATGGTAAAATATATCAAAATAGTTTAAAAATTAAAAAGGAAGTTTCTGTTACAAATTAAAAATTAAATATTATCATGAAAAATTCTGACCGTGGTCAACCATCACTCGAAGTTTTTGAACCATTGAAAGATTTCCAGATACTCGATAAATTCCATCAACATCAAGTCCTTAAACAAAAAAGTTAGAACCATTCATTTTTTTTAAAAAAAAAAAAACTCATTCTAGAAGAAATATTTTTTTGTTTAAGTTACATAAAAAAAAAGAGGTAAACCTCGTTTTTCAACTTCATTAATTAGCTGCACAACAAGTTTTGGTACAAGTGTATCTTCTCTCTCACAGATTTTTCCAATTGGACATCCAAAGTAATAATCTTGATAAAATTAAATTGATTAACATGAAAAAAAAAAAAAATAGGTAAAGATTTTATCAACAATATTGTAAAGATATGAAAGTTATCAAAAAGCTATAAATATCACCCAAAAATTATAAATATCAGATTCTTCTTCATTAAAATTCATCTTCTTTATCTTATCAACAGCCAAAAAACAAATAACCATTCATTCTCAAATACAAATTGTCAAATACAGATAGTTCTAATATACCTTTTATAATTCCCTGTGTTTCTAAGTCATCAAATGTTGGTCTAGCTGCAATGTATTTTCGAAGCTTTTTCTTAATTTTTGTTTTCTCCTTGTCATCAATTTCAGTATTTGATGAGGAGTTTGTGCCTTAAAAAATTGTAATTAAAACAAATAGGAATATAATAGAAGATATCAGACTATCTTAAGTCATCTAAATAGAAAAACAAGGAAATACCTCTCTTAGACAAGCGTCTGTGGAACCCTTTTAACCCACTTTTTTCATTGGTTAAATGTCTAGGCATTGAAGTAGTTGTAGGGCGAGCACAATCATCTTCTGGAGAAATTATTGCAGAATTAGTAGGGTTAAGAGAACCATATTTTGATTTGACTTTGTATGAGGATCCACTATCAACTTCTTCAACAAGTGTTGGAGGAAGGGGTTCTTTTTCTTCCTGTAATACAAAAATGATTCTTAATATTATTATATATTTGAGACATGAGAAAATTATTTTTATATTTTTGAAACATGAGAAAAATCAAACAAAATTAAATAAATACAATGGACAAATTATTATTTACAAGATGCTTTATCGTTGTTTGTATGCAAGTGATCCATTGAGCCATGTCAATCTCATTATCAGCAACAAATTGTTGCACTGTTTGATTTCCATAGGATGTAATCTAAACATTTGAAATACAGCATAAAAATAGGTTAGTTTTGTCTGTGTTCTTTTAAAACCTGGTATTTTAGACTACTAGTTTAACTCAAAATGTTACGAAATTTAATGCTAAATTTATTACATCATTTACTTCAAACATATCTATTTAAAATGTAAACTTAAAATTTTAAATGCAAACCGAAGACATTTAAAATATATACACTAAAAACTTTTTTTAAAAACATTATTTGCATTTTTCTAAAATATATGCAACTTTTTTTGAAAATAAAACTTTTTAAAAGTGGCATAACTTGTAAACTTTATCAGTTTAAATTTTGTTAAATTACTTACATTCAGTTCAAAATACATATTAAGCTCTTCTCAAAGTTATTTTAATATTTTTAACATGGCTTGCCATTTTATTCTTTTACATTAATAAATTTTAAAATATCTCTATAGAAATAATCAGAAAAACTGTTTGTATCTGGGTTTTGATGAAGTTAAGCACTTTTAGTATTAAACCATTATGTTTACTGACAGATATCTGCCAGGTTTGTGATATAATTTTATTGTCCAACAATAATAGCACACCCATTTGATATGACAGGATTATGTCATTATAATGTTTGCATGACCAGAAATCAAGTTAGCAGGTAAAGATAAACATTCAGTTGAGAAAATGAACTTTAAACATCAAACTTAATTAACGATTGTTATGGATAATGACATCTGTTCTTACATTTGTAGAACTGAGAGCTTATTAGAGACTGTGATTTCTTAGTGAACTGTGTGGGCTTCTTGTGGCAGGAGCTTGTATCAAGTGTGTAAGTAGCAAGTAAAAAATATCTGATTGCTCTTAAAGTGGTATAAAAATCAAAATAGATATATTTTTTTTTCAGCCATAGAATCAAATTGCTTTTTTTCAAACTTTTCAACTTGAATCTGAGAAGTGGGACAAGCATAAGAAGTAAGAAGTGGCAGACATGAGAAGAGAGAAGTGGGACAAGCATAAGAGTGTTAGTAATAAGATAAATGTTAGTAATAAGATAAATGTTTGTTGCTGTAATTCAAATGGCAAAAGGTAATTCTTTGAGAAAAAAAATTTTTAAAACTCAATCAAAAAGTTGTTAACTTTAGGAGGACCATAATAACTATATTCATAACACAATCTTTATCACAAATTCTATCCGCCCTTTTTTTTAAAGCTTATACTTGCTATTGGAACATTCAACAACACCTGACATCGACCGTTTTTAGTATAAAAGCATCCTTAAGCAAATAAGTAACTCACTTTTTGCTGCTTTAAGAAATAAAGCTATACTCAAAAATACATTTAGTTGATATTCTGAAACTTATTCATGAATCAGTAAGAGAATGTTTATTCAAATACTAAATATAGCAACATTATGACATGATAATACCCTTATAAAACTTACTTGAAAGACATTTTTCTTTCCTTTGGCTTTGTCTTTTGTGACATGACTAAGAACAGCACCATGAAGGTCCAAGCTAGAGTCAGGTTTTCCAGTAGCAAAACCTACTTTCTAAAATTTGAAATAATGAAAATAAAATATGAAATTTAGCAAAGACTTCAATAAAAAGAAAGACATAACAAAACTGTATTTTCAACAATAAACAACTAAAAATTGAATAAATTAAAAAAAACATTAATTTTCATACACTTTCATGCTATTAATGGGTCACAACTAAAAAAATGAGACAAATTTTGATGCTCCCTAATTATCCTTCATGAACATGTGACCACTCATGTATTATAAACCACATTTAATCTGATAATTTTAAAAAAATAAACGATTAAAAAATTCATTAAAAATGGCAAAATATGCTAAGTCTAAGCAAGAATCTCATGAGGGCGCATGTACAAATTTTATTTAGTCAATCAAGAGAACTTCACATTTTTGCATTTGAAAGCAGAAAAAGAAAAGCTGAAAGCAGAAAAGATGTCAAAAAGCACAATTTATAGAATAACGTGCAGAGAATAGATTAGGATAAAAAGAAGGATTGGAAGTGGAAAAAAACCAAAAATAATGGATATCAAAGTGAAGCAAAAATTAAAAGTTATGCTTGGTCAATCAGATGTTTTAAAAACAGCCAGATCATTCAAATTTTCCCAGCAATATATATACAAAACACATAAGAAGTACACTAGTAAAAAAAAAAAGACAAAAAAAATATAATTCCAATGCAATCAGAGGAAAAAAAAACTTAAGCAAGGATGAGATGTGGAAGATTGCATTGAAATTGCAAAAACTTAAGCTGGATTACATTAAGTAATAGTATTAGTAATGGAAACAGCAAATTCTATACAAGCAATATTAGAATAGCACCAAAAAATAAAAGAAAGAAGATAAAGTTTGAAGATCATCTAATGCTTCGGTTTTGCTTCTTAGAAAAAGATTTTTCAAAACCTTTTTTTCTGAATTTTAGTTTTATCTTAAAAATTGAAAGAGTAATAAATGTTTAAACTTTGTGCCATTTTTTAGCTTTAACCCTTTATGTACAATATTTGACATGGAAGGATCCATTCATCAACATTAATCAAATTTAGTTCTAACCCTTTATGAACAGTATTTTAGTTCTAACCCTTTATGAACAGTATTTGACATGGAAAGATCTGTTGACTACATTTAACGTAACTTTTAAAATTTATGTTTTTATATGGTTGACCATATGGTCAAGCATATATATATTTTTATAAATTTTTAGGTAAAAAATATTCTTTTTCAGTGTTAACTTCATTAGAAAAAAACATGTGAAAAAAATCTGAATGCATAATATTATGTAAAAATGATTCAACAAACAGGATTGATGTACTTGCCAATTGATAAAAAATTTTAAGTGAAAAAAGCCTAACACAACAGGTGTCATTACAACACCTCAAAAGTATCTTATGCATATAATACAACATGTATAACATAATATAGCAACTTAAAACATTTCTATTCTTTTTATATAAAAGTAAAAATATAGATAATGTTTCTTACAAATACTAAAACAATGTGGTAAAAGAAAACTTACTGATAAACTTTTTTGATCTTTATAAAATACAAGACTAGAGCCATATTTACAACAGTATATAGGCTGCCACATTGACTTCTTAATAGCCTTTTTCCCCTCAACTAATTTTCGACGAAACAATGGGCCTTCTTTGTCTGCTTTTTTTACGTTCTAAAAGTCATGAAAAAACACATCACTTCTCTTTGCATCATGAAATTTAATTTCCTCTGTTCTTTCACATCTTTTGCTACTCAGTTAAAATTCAGCACAATAAAAACATTCTACCAACCATTGAACAAATAAACTTTTTAGGGTTCATAGAGTTAAAAATAAGAAAGAATTAATATCTCTATCCCACCTTTTATTAATCTTGAAAAAAAAATGTTCAGCAAAAAATAAAGCTGAATATTAGTTTTATCAAGTAGGTATTAAAGTTTAAAAGTTTCATAAACAACTTTAAAAGGTCACAGACATCCTATAGAGGCACTTTTTTAATAAGTAGTTTCTTCAGTTTAATCTTCTAATAATTTCTCTTGTATTTTCTTATAACTTCTCAAAGTTTCATTTAATTTTTTATAATATCTCACATAATTTTTTATAGTTTTGCATAATTGCACATCATTTCTTACAAATTTTCATTTTAAAAATCATACCTAATTATCACATCATTTATATTTTATTCTTTGCTAAAAATTATCTAAATTAAACATGCTAATGATTAAATAAATTTAATCTAACAGGCTCTTTGATTAGTCAAATCTTTTTTAGATGAAACACTCTTTTCAAATTATTTTTAATTTCATTTATAAAAGATCTCTAGATATAGACAGACATTTATTATCAAATTATTGGTCTTAAATATTTTTCATGTCAAGTACAAATGAAAGATATCTTCACTTTTTTCAAACTTAATCTAAGTTTAGTTAACTATATGAAAAAGATTGTACAACTAATTGCAAACTAAGAAATTTTACATACCTTCGTTGAGTCAACCTCTGAAATATCATCAAGATCAAATGAACGATTTAATTTATTATCATTATGTTGAGACTAAAGGAGAATTAAATCAAATTTAAAGCTGCAAACATTGTTTATAGTAATCAAAATTAGACCATTACATACATCTACAGTAAGACTCTTTCAACTTACAAATTCTGATAGCTTAACATGGGATTTTTGCAAAGATGGACTTCCTCTAGGAGATTTTGGTTGATCATCATTAGAAGACAAACTTGAATGGGATCGAACATACACTGATTGACATTTATTGGTACGAGCATTATTAGACATGGTTTGCCTTCGTAGTATACCTTCAAGTGTATTATCAAGTGACTTTCGACGAATATTTATTGGTTTACCAGTTTCATCAAGCTTAATAAAACAATAGTCAGATAAGAGACAAATTATTTCAAAATCTAGTTTTGTAATATATAGAATTGCTGTAAGTTAAGAAAGTTTTTAGGTCATTAGATTTAAAGAAAAAAAAAACAAGCTGAAAATGGGCTTAAAATACAAAGAGAAAAATAAACACTTACATTTGGCAACTCCCAAGAAGTTCCACTTCCATCAATACAATAATAGTAAACTCTGTTGTCTTTATCTGTATTAGATTTCCACTTGATAAAATAAAACAAATCAACAAATAAATTTAAAAAATCAACAAAAAAAAAATCTATTGCCTGGTTTTGATTTTTTGAACCAGGTTTTCTTTAGAGTTTGGCCTAAAAAAATGTGTCAAGTGTTTTTTTATATCAACTGTCTTAATTCTTTTGTAGTATTTTATATATAATCACAACTCCATAACATAAAAATTTCTTCTTACCCTTTCTTTAGTTCTTTGGTTTATATAAATCAATTCTCCTGTATCAGGGTCACTTTGTAGTGTCCACCCATCTGGTATATTCTCTTGCTCTTGCTAATTTTAAAAAGAGAATTTTTTTAGAACAATTAAATTTTCCAGCATTTAATGTTTGTCTCAAAATTTGCTGATTTTTTAGTTATTGAAAGATCTCATAGAAATATTATGAAAAATTCAGTCTCTAACTACATGCACTTCCAAAATATATTCACAAAAGTACAACAGGTATTTTAAATTCTTGTTTTGTCTCTTCAATTATGGTTGAAAACTTAAACTATTTATTGCATGCATGATTCATGTTTGACGAGTGTGTAAGACTGAATTTTATATGGATATCATTTTTATTAATGACTATCACAGTCATAGAAAATGGTCAATCATATAGTTTATGTAACCTCATATTTCCTTATAATCAATAAGGGACAACAACATTTTTGGGTCTTATTGCCAAATGTTATTGCAACAATAAGTGTTCCTAAAACAATATCAAGATGGATTTAAGACATCAACAGTGATGATTTTAGCTCCATATATACCAAAAAACAATTTATCTTTATTTACAGTGTGAAATATTATTTTACATTTTGTAGTATGAGTAAGAAATTTATAATTTTGTGTCATAAAAAATATATAAAACATTTGAACTTTTTTCTGAAAGAAAAAATTTCCTTAACTATTTTTTTAAAATTAAGTTTCATAAAACAGAAAAATTCCAAAAGCAAGTATTGGTATAGCTTTTTAATGTAATAGCAGAAAGATTTATTGTATTATATTAAGGCCGTTTGTTATGAACTGTAGCCAATTTGTAGTTGAGGAGGGAAACTTTAGCAATACTAATATTTAATGTGGTACTGCAAAGATGTAAAAATTACCAAACTTTGGTTGGCATTTAAAGCCTAAATTCAAATAACATTTAAATGCAAAAAACAGAAAGCTACTTACATTGTTACTTAATTGATTTATTCTAGGAGGCTTCCAAGTTTTTTCCTTCTTCTCTTCATTGTAATAGAATGAACGACCATTATCATCACTGCATTTTTTCCATCCTTTGGGTAGCGTAAATGTTTTTAACGGTTCTGGACGTGGAGAAATTTCAAATGAAAGAGAACCAGCAGATAAAGATCGTGGAAGAGAGGCCTGTTAATTGTATTTAACATTTAGATCTTTTTTACAATAGAAACATTTAAAACGATATTTACAATTTAGAATAAAAGTAGTTTCTTATATTAACTCATCTGGATCTTTTAATTGTAAAACTTGTTTCAATTTTATGTATTTTTATGTAAAGAAAAGTTCATCTTGATGATTTTTCAACTTCATAAAAAATATTAAATCATCTAAAGAAAAAAATTAATTTATGATGTTTCGGTTCAAATTTAATTTAAGTTAACCATTAGATCTGTGTCATTAAAGTCTTCAAATAAAAGTTTATTCAAAATAAAAAATGTCAACAAATCGCTGGATTTTATTTGGATACTTTGATAAAAATCAGTTAAGATATGCAAACTTGTTTAGTAAAATTTTATGTTAAAAGTAAAAGTTTATATAGATATTCTCCATTATGATATGTTAATGTTCCAATAACAGATCTTAAAAGAGATTTTGGGATTAAACTTTAAAAACTCATATCTTGAGCAACCTTTTCAAACAAACTATTATAAAGTAGGTTTTAAATATAAAATATATACACATAATATATTTCTAAAACCAAGTATATATTTTGACACCATTATATAATTGTGTTAGCTTTTTTATATGTGCATGTATTTTAAAGATGCAATATATTCTTATATATAAACTATTAGGGTGGTCATAATCTAAAAAAAAAATTTATCACAGAATTACTTGAATTGTGTCTAAAAGTTTTTTTTGAAGCACAATGCAAGTAACTCTGTGATAAAAAATAAGTGTGATTTTTCTTGAAATTGGTAGGGATCTAGAGGTTAATTAAAGCACTCCTGATAGTTAACTTTGATCCATTTATCACAGTTCTTATGTAAATGCAACAGCATAGCTCATTCTGTAGTTTATATGCCTTAATCAGTCTAGGTATACCCAACTACTTGCTAACTACAAACATGCAGACAATCCAGTTAGAATTTGAAGATATTGTTGAAAGCTTGATGAAAATGGTAATGACTGTGTTGCTGTTAGTGGATACAAGATTAAAAAAAGTAATTGAAATAACAAAAACAACATCAGGAACAAGAAAGGCATAAGCATAGGCTACTATTACTTCTTGACATGCTAAGGAGAAGCTGAAGAAGCGTTTGAAATGTGTTTCAATAAACAGCTCAATAAAAAAAGACCATACAGAGTGCACATGTTCTTCTTGAGCAGTAGTTGGGTAAACAAATTCTGTATTTTGCACACATGAAACTGGGTTAATCGAAGACCCAATTGATTCATATTTTAAATTTTCAAAACACTTTGAGCTTATATTGATTGATATAGTTTCAAACCATAAGAAGACATTCATCAGACTAAAAAAAGTTGATCAACACTTAAGGAATGCTGGACCTGAGCTTATTCAATCTGCAGTGCTTTCTGTAATGATATCTGCAAAATAAAGTTTTTTATCACTCGATTGATGGATGCAGCAATAGGATGATGAAATTATTAGCTTATGCAACTCAAAAAGCTGATAATTTCAACATCCTTACAAACTTTAGTTTCTACAATAAAAGCAATCCAGAATTCAGGATGACTCACCAATGGATATTTGGACAAAAAATTGTAACGAAAAAAGAACATTACTAAATGTGTTAGTATTAAGCAAGATTTTAATACTGGGTCATTCCATATCAAATCACCTAATGGTCCCCAGGGTACCACCTCAAATTTGCTTCAAATTTTGACCACCCACAGTATTTATGAAAAAAATACAAACCTCAAAATTTCAGCTTGATTCACCTAACCGTTCAAAGTTATAATTGAATCAATATAGACCGAAACCGGCAAAATTTAAGTATCTGGAGCTTACCATAGATTTTTTTAATTTTTGACAGATTATAACTTTTTAAATAAAACAGATAATCACTTGAAATTTTCTATGGTATTAGTTTATCACCCAAAATATCTATTTTTGCAGGTGTTTTGGACTGGTTTTAAACAACTTTTGAGTTCTTGTACCTCAAAGTTGCTAATTAACTCAATATTAGACAAAGTTTTGGAAACTTTAATGCGCTACAGTTCAATACCAACAGACAAGCTGTGCCAATTTTTTGTCACTTTTGTGTACTTAGAGTAACCACTTGCAGAAAAATTTAAAATTATGTGTTGAAATTTGTTTTAGCACTTGCAGCAGCCTGTTAAAATATCACTTTTTTCAAAAAATACGATAAATTACATTCACTTCGTAGGCATAGAAAGTAGCCTAGACAGTTAAAATAAATTATGAAACTTTTTAATGGCAAGGTTCCATATATAGACAACCACCAAAAAAAATTTAAAGACCTATACTCTATCTTATGACATGATTGTAGCCCTATGACTTAGGTGTATAATTTTGATTTTTCCCTGAATAAATACAATCAGTTTTCCGTAAAATAACGTTATCAGTGTCTTAAATTATTTAATATGATTTTTTAATATATATTTGTTTAATTTTATACATGTAATATAATTATAATGATATAATTTACTTCAAGAGTTTGTAGTAAAATCTAAATCTGCACAGTATTTTTTGGATTTTATTATTTTAGTTTTTATTACTGCAAGAACCAAAAACTAAAAAGTTTTGTGTATGCAGAAATAGTTATATGTATAAATAGTTTATTGGTTGCATTTTAGACAGTTTTAATCACATTTGTACTTGAGAGTTCATTTTTACTGATTTTATTACTGGAAAAATATAACAAGGTTATTATTAACCCTCAATTTTAATACTTTTAGATTAGTTAAAGATGTCAGAGAAATGTTGTGTGGGAAGAGTTTTAAATGAAGATTGTGATAAAATGTCATATTGTAGAATAGTAGGAAGAATAGTACTAAAAGATACTGATATTGAAGTTTTAATTCAAAGGATAGGATACACTTTTGAACCAAATGAGGAGATATGTTTTCATCATGAAAAAGCCTATATTTCTAGATATGAAGCACTTCAAAAATACTGTTGTGATCCATTTAAAGTCCACAAGAAAAAAATTATCAAGGGATTGTGTAAAGTCAACATATCAATAGAAAATCAGCTTAGGATCAAACCTGGTCAAAAAGTTTGTACTAACTGTTTGAATGAATTCAAACTTGAAAAATTTACAGAAGTTAGTCAAGATAAAGCTGCTGAAGAAGATTTTAGTTGTTCAGACCTTGATAAGACAGTTCTTAATAAGAGTGTGTCTTTATTGGAAATATCTCCACTCAAAAATGTAAGTAGGCGCGACAAAATAGGATATGGAAGACAAAAGGTTAAAAAAATTGCAACAAGTATGACAAACCTGGTAGCGTCAGCATTTGATATAGACCCAAAAGGTATAGAATTGGAAAAAGAGCTAAAATGTATAAAATGTAATGATTTAGACAAACTGTTAGATGCAATAAAAACAAAATGAAAATAAGTTTGAAGGAAGAAAAAGTTCAACTACTAACACTAACTCCTGATAGTTGGTCAATTGAAAAAACTTGCAAAACATTTTCAGTTTCAGAACATCTCGCTAAGAAAGCTTGAAAGTTGAAAAATGAAAAAGGAATACTTGCTAAACCTGAGGCTAAAATAGGACAGCCATTGGAAGATATTGTTAAACAAAAATTTATTGAAATTTATGAATCTGAAGAGTTTACAAGACAATGTCCAGGAAAAAAAGACTTTGTTTCAGTGCGTATAAATAATGCAAAAGTTCATAAACAAAAACGCTTAATATTAGTTCGATTAAACGAACTTTATCTTGAGTTTAAAAAGCTATACCCTACACACAAAGTTGGATTCAGCAAGTTCTGCGAACTAAGGCCGAAGTGGTGCATCACAGTTGATAGTAGAGGAAGTTACTCAGTTTGCTTATGTTCTTATCATCAAAATGTTAAATTGATGTGCGCTGCTTTACCTAAGGGCCATTTAACATATTACAAAGATTTGATGAAAGTATGTGTTTGTAATATAGATAGTCGAAGCTGCATGTTTCATCTTTGTTCTAACTGCCCCGTTAAAGTAAATTTGAAGACTTACTTGGAAAATGTGTTTGAAAATAATGATTTTGATTTTGACGATCAGATCACATACAAACAATGGGTGTCAACTGATCGAACTGCATTTGTCACAGTCCAAACAAGCATTAGTTTATTGAAACTCTAAGTGAAACTTTGTATGACCTTTCTCATCACCACTTTATCAAAGAAGCACAATCCGCCTACTTATCAGAGGCAAAAAAAACATTAGATCAACACACTTGTCTTATTCTTATGGATTTTGCAGAGAACTATAGTTTTCATGTGCAAGATGCTGTACAAGGGTTTTACTGGCAAGCCGATTTAGCTACCTTACATCCATTTGCTGTTTATTACAAAGATGAAAAAAATCAAATCAAATGTGAATGCTATTGTACAATATCTGACCATCTTCACCATGACCAAACAACAGTTCATTGTTTTCTCACAAAGTTACTACCAATGATCAAAACCAAACTACCCACAATCAATAAAGTAAAATACTTCAGTGATGGTGCTGTATCACAGTATAAAAATTACAAATGTCTGTTAAACTTAATGTACCATCTTGAAGATCACAATATAAATGCTGAGCATCACTTCTTTGCTACATCCCATGGAAAAAGTCCATGTGATGGAATAGGAGGAACTATAAAAAGAGAAGCAGTAAAAGCAAGTCTAAGCAGCGAATGCAAACCAGATTCTTACACCAAATGAACTGTTTATATGGGCTGAAAAAAACATTAAAGGTGTTAACATATTTTACATTTCAAGTGATGATATCAATAACCATGAAACTTGATGAGATGAGCACAATCCCAGGCACAAGAAGCTATCACAGTTTTGTACCAGGTGGAGACAAATTATTTTTACAGAGAATCTCTACCGATACTGTCTTTGATACCCATTTGCTGAATATTAACTTGGCAAAAAAAATCCTTCAAACTTTCAACCTGGTAAATACATTGCATGTTTTTACGATGATGAATGATACATAGGGCTTGTGCTTAAGATTTGTAATGAAAACCAAGATATTAATGTAAAATTTATGCATAAAAACAAATTAAATTTAAAATGGACTAATGATGCACAATCAAGTCAGTGTTGGGTTCCATTTGACAAAGTAATATGTCAAATAAATGCTCCAGCCATTAAGAGTAAAAGTGCTTGTAACTACAAACTTGCTAATAATGATTATGACAGTATCATGAGTATTGTAAATCAGAGATAAAGAAATCAGTGCACTTGTGTTTCATGTGTATATACACTTCTACTTTCAGCATTTTTTATTTTTATTTTTATTTTTTGAAACATAATATAACTTGTGCTATTGGGTATCCTTTTAAACTAAAAAAGCATTGCACTCAAAATGCTAAAATTATTTCATAAGATAGAGTATAGGTCTTTAAATTTTTTTTGGTGGTTGTCTATATATGGAACCTTGCCATTAAAAAGTTTCATAATTTATTTTAACTGTCTAGGCTACTTTCTATGCCTACGAAGTGAATGTAATTTATCGTATTTTTTGAAAAAAGTGATATTTTAACAGGCTGCTGCAAGTGCTAAAACAAATTTCAACACATAATTTTAAATTTTTCTGCAAGTGGTTACTCTAAGTACACAAAAGTGACAAAAAATTGGCACAGCTTGTCTGTTGGTATTGAACTGTAGCGCATTAAAGTTTCCAAAACTTTGTCTAATATTGAGTTAATTAGCAACTTTGAGGTACAAGAACTCAAAAGTTGTTTAAAACCAGTCCAAAACACCTGCAAAAATAGATATTTTGGGTGATAAACTAATACCATAGAAAATTTCAAGTGATTATCTGTTTTATTTAAAAAGTTATAATCTGTCAAAAATCAAAAAAATCTATGGTAAGCTCCAGATACTTAAATTTCGCCAGTTTCGGTCTATATTGATTCAATTATAACTTTTGAACGGATAGGTGAATCAAGCTGAAATTTTCATGATCATGTTTTTTCCACAAAAGCTGTGGGTGGTCAAAATTTGAAGTAAATTGGAGGTGGTACCCTGGGGCACTTTTGAAAAACTAGGTGATTTCATATGGAATAACCCTACTTCTATAACCAAGTATAAAAATTAGTGCAGAAATTAATTCAAGTATTATTTTGATCATAAAACATTTATCAATAATGCAATTTATTAGACCACCCTAATACATATCATCTAAACTATCTATAAAAAACACAATAGTTTTTAGACTCAATTTCTTACATCACTGGAACTGTTCAACTTTGCATCAGAAATATTTTGTAATTCATCCTGGCTTTCATCAAAAGCCGCATCCTCATCTTCAATCTAGAAAGGTAGCTAAGCATACAGAGCACAACACTAATTTATTTCTAAAAAACAATATAGAATATCATTTTTACTTACTTTAAACTTATAGATGACTGAGAAAATTCAAGTAGTTTAAAAAAAAATTGAAAAGTGGGAAAAAAGCATGTATACTTCTTCCTGTTTTAAATTATCTTCAATGATACTTTTTTAAACATCAAAGTTATTAAAGCGAAATTAAATAAAAGAAATCAGCACAAATTGGATTCAACATTACTACATACTTATATCATTAATGCACCAACCATAATTCTAATAAAATTTATACTTACTGACTTCTCAAGTTGGTCACTAAGATATGGTAAGCTTCCCAAAATTTCACTTGTAAAAGAAGGTCCATTTTTTTTACTAAATATATTTTTACGATAATCTTCTAAATTGACATAGTCTTGTTTTTGCAGTACTAGATCTTCATTTAATGTCTTTTCCTTACTAAGTATTTCTATATTATTTTTTAAATTTGCATAAGGACTAATTGTTTTGTTTTCCTTTTGTGTAATATTCAGTACTTTCATATAAGCTGCAGGGATATAGCAAACGCTTTTTCCTGTGAAAAGACCAGTACGTTGAACTTTCCACCAGTCCTCACTAGATTTATCAATAAGTATAAAACGGTCACCTTCTCGAAAAGCTATTTCAATCCCATCATCATCTACATAAGAGTAGGGGTATTGAGACTCAATAATAGTGTGGCTCATTGTGGTCAGTTTTATTTATTTGATATTGTTAACACCGAAACATATTTGATAGTTCAACCACAAAAACCTGTGGAAACTCAGGAGCTGGAAATTATTTTAATTTACCTAATAAAAGACTTTTTATTAAGTTGCAAACTTCTTAAGTTAATTAAGGTTGCTAAAAATATATACCTTTAAAAAAAAAAAAAAAAAGTAATAGAATAAAGCAAAAACAGTTAGCTAGCAATAGCTAACTAGATAGAGAAGATTGCTAACTTACTCAAATTATTTATTTTATAGTTATATCGGGTAATACAGTTGGAGGCTAATAATATTGATATTACCATGGTTCTGCAAGCCAGCTTTAGTGTAAGTTTTATTGCACAAACAACCCAAGCTAGATAACATGATAAAATAGGATATTTTAAAAATTAACTACATTAAACCATTTTAATGATATTCAGAAAAGTTTTCAATTTAGAAAGGACAAATAAAAAAAACTCTTTCGTAAAAGGGACAAGCGACTGTTTATACAACCATCAATAGGTTTCTGTGTCCATCTTTGATTTGTTTACAATTATGTCCGTAGTTTATTGAGCCAAATTAAGGGAGATAAAATTAAATTTAAATTTTAAAATAACTCAATATTACGTAGATAAACCCTTCACGCCGAAAGCTGGGTTGTATAAATAAGACTCAATATTCAACGTACTTGCCCCATTTGGTATTCTAAGGGATAAAGTTGTAATTTTGAGTAGAGATAATTAAACTAACAAATGATTTTGTTAAGATTTGGTTGTTTTTATATTTGGAAGCTTTACTGATCCTTCTTCTTTTATTAAAACTATTTGTGTGTATGTTTACCGTTTAAAATTACCTTAAAGGTATACATTTTCTTAAAAGCCTCTGTAAGAATGTATATCAGAAGGGCAACCAACTCTTTTTAGGATAAGGGTGGAGGGGTTTGCTTGAAGAGAGCAAATAGTACATAAAAGGAAGAGGAAAAAAAAGAACGGTTAGAATTGAAGGGCACAAAAATTGCTTTTTAGGGCAAAAAAATTTAGAGCTGAAGAATAAAAGTTACTGTAATTCGGTTTTCCCAAAATTCCAACGTTATAACTGAAGCCAGAGAAGGCAGAAGCGTTTTAAAAGTGGGGAGCAAATTTAGAGGAGATATTTGATAATCATATCGAGGTACTTGATTAAGGAATGTCAATTAGATAGAAGTTGATGTATTTTTAAAAAGCAATTTTTAACAAAATATTACATCATACTAGTGTCTTTTTTAAAACTACCCAGCCAGGGGTCCTACGAGAAAGAAAGGCTTTTAAAGTTAGAAGAAAATTTCACAACTTTTCAAACTGAAATCGTAGTTAATTTTGTCAAAGACGTCGTGATAAGGTGACGCTTTGATAAGGTTGTATATGCTATCAGATCAATTAATATGGTGAATAAAATGTATGAGGTGCCAAAATCTTAAGAGAAATACTGATGGCTCTTCCAACACATTGTCGGGCGCGTTCTTTAAGATATCTTTAAGAAAGTAAAGGTATTTTACCAACATTTTACCAATAATATGTAATACTGATATTATTGGAATAATTGGTAAAATCTACGTTTTGCTCAAGTATTCATATACAAAATAAAGTATGCTGAGAGATTTTAAAGATTATTGATCAGTAGGGACAGGCGAAAAGCACGAAAACACGGAAGCCGTGGAAAAAAAAAGGTACGATTGATAGACATTGCTAACACCTATGCACACTCAAAAACGTAAAAGTCTCAATGAAACAAATGAAACTCGTGCGAAGAAGCAAGCTACAATAACAGGTGCATTTAAGGCGGTATCTGAGTCACGTAATGCACAAAACCTTGCTCAGTTTGAATTAGTGGAGGCATTTACTGCAGCTAACATACCGCTAAACAAACTTGATCATCTTAAGCTAAAGGAATATTTACAGACGAATGTGAAGAACCTTGGGGCACTGCCATGTGCAAGTCTTTTACGGCGCGATTATCTACCAAAAGTTTTTGATGCTTATCATGATGAATTGAAAGCCCATGTTGAAGCAGCATCTTCAGTTGTTATTGAAGCAGCATCTTCGTTTTGTTCTACCTATACTGTTTATACTACCAGTAACAAGTTCTGATGAAATGCAGATGAAGGCGGTAACAGTTGACCTGGTCTACTTAGAAAACGTTAATGCAACGACAGTCAGTCAGGCAATTATTAAGACCCTGAACAAAATCAACGTTAACTTCAATAAAGTCAGTGCATTTGTTAGAGACAAAGCTAGTTACATGATGAAGACTATGAGAAATCTCCAAGGGATACTCCCCCATTGTGTTCATTTGTCGTGTAATGCTCACATTCTTAGTCTAGTTGGTGAAACTTGGAGGCAAAGATTTAAAAAAGTATATTGTTGACCGATTAGTGGCGTGCTTCAAAGCTATATTTGTTCACTGTTCTTCACGAAAGCAGCGGTACCGAGAGTATATAGCTGAACAGACATATGTAGATATTGATACGATTTCCCTATCTCCAGTTCCAGCTGTAACCAGGTGAAATAGCTGGTTCAACACTGTGTCCCATCATGACATTACTTTGAGCACTATTGTGGATTCATTGATGGAAAGTTTGAAATATCTGCATCAACCAATGCGTTGTCTGAACTCAAGCTGCTACTTCAGGATGATGGTCTTATTAAACTGGAAGTTGCTTTCATATCAAGCACCACCTCTGCACTTGTTGAACTTCTTACCAGATTTGAAAGTCTCAGATACATCTGGCTTATAATCAGATAATGGATCTGCTAGCAGGTAAATAAAACACTACATTCAATTAGTGTCTTTCTAATTTGTTTGCATAACTTTGAACTAGTGACATTTATGTAAATGTTGACAGTATAATAGCAATCATTGCTACAGTATGAAATCAACATTTCACATCAAAATAAAAAAATTTAATAACTGATGGTAGGCCTAACTTGTTTTTGTGATTCACAGATTATTCAGACAAGTCGGAATTCACTGATCTACCAGAATGGCAGCGTGCTGCGTACAGCGATGCTACAGCTAAACTGATGCAATATTATTGCCCAGCTATTGACGATGCAATATTATCACGCAGCTTGGACAAAGATTTCTACAATCAGTTCGAATGTTCGATCCTCAGTAAGCTAAAACTTTAACCTACAATGCATTCCTTGATGCCTTGATTAAAATTGCTGCCTATAAGCTGGCTGTTAAAGAGGTTGATGACGATGTGAAGCCACTGACATTCTGGTTCTCATCACGTGATCGTTTTTCAAACCTCTTTGAGCTTGCTGTTCGTTATCTGTCTGTACCCTGTAATTCGGTAGATGCCGAGCGGAGCGTTAGCCGATATACGCTTGTTAATACACCACAGCATCAAAACTTAAACGACGACAATTTTGCGCTTCACGTGATGATGGTTTTTAATTCAGTAAGCTAAGAGCTAAGTGAATAATTTCTATTTAGAGACTTCAGCAACAAAGTTGAAAAAATGGTCACAAAATCTTAGTTAAAAAACAGTTTTTGTTTATTGAAGTTATTGCATTATGAATAAAAATGTGGCATTTTGATCCCGTAATTTTTCCGTGTTTTTTCTGTGTTTTTACCGTGTTTTTTGCGATCTTTACTAAAGTACGCCGTGTTTTTCGCACTTTTTTACCGTGTTTTTCGCCTGCCCCTGTCGCGTTAAAAAAGTTAGTCGTTAAAAAAGTTAACAAATAGTTCTGCGCATGCGTTACGCATGCGCATTATGGTTAAAAAGCGTTCGTTAGGGAATGAATTTAGACGTTAAAAAAGTTGCATTTTTCATTAGGGTATGTAAAATATTAAAAAGTAGTTTATACTTTACATTAAAAATGGCATTTCAGCCATTCTCCCCAAGGCTGCCATAAACTTAAAGCTCTTCAAGAAGCAAACAATGTTCCTAAGCACAAATTTATTCAAAATGTTCAAGGTGGAATAGTACCTATCATATGTTAGAACAAATTTATGAACAAAGGAAACCTTTAACCATATATGCACTTGAAAATGGTAAGCTTCCTTCATTAAATGCAAACAAATGGATAATTATTGGACAATTTAGCGTTTCGCTAAAAAATTTCCAAAAAACAACAGTTCGCTTGAGTGAAAGAAATTCTATTGTCTCAGATATTATATCACAGATACAGTTTTTGAAATATCTTATTAATAAAGCTTCAATTGATGACTACTGATTTAACTAATTCAATTGAGAATAAATTCAAACAATATACTGATAACTATAACATCATCTTGTCAGCATTTCTTGATCCCAGATTCAAACCAAAAATGTTCAAAAATGAAAACACCTTCTCAGCTGCTAAAACAAGTATTGAGAACATAACCATTCAACTTATTAAAACCCATGAAAATATAAAAAATATCAAAGTTACTGAAAATGATCGGTCTGCACCTTGTGACATTGAAAATATTGACTCAGAATATGCAAATAATGCTACAGTACTAAATGAATACAAAGATATAGTAGAAATGGGTTTTGACAATTGCTTTGAAGTACTTGTAGGATTTAATTCTAAACAAATCTGCCAACCACAAACTTTAATTTCAAATGAAATTTTATTAAATGAAATTCAACTCTATTCAAATGAAGACCTTATTGACAAAGAAAGCAATCCTTTGTTGTGGTGGAAATCAAAGAAAACCAAAATGCCACTATTAACAAAGCTTGCTTTAAAGTATTTAGCTGCCTACCGTCTTCTGTGGAGAGTGAAAGACTTTTAAGTATTGGTGGAAATGTATATACTGCAAAGAGAAATAGCTTAACAGGAGCTCATGGTGAAATGTTAATGTTTCTGAACTATAATATGAGAAATTAAAAATATTTGATTTTATCTCCAGCCTATTTTTTAAATACACAAATTTTAAAATAAAAAAATATTCCATGTTTTAGTCTTTGAGAGAACCGGTTAAAGTATCAGTATCAGTATAATTCTTTTAGAATTGAGTATCTATGTTCTATTTTTTCATGAAATATAGTTTATTTAGGAGTTTAAAAGCTTTGATACTATGAGGAGGTCAAATGAAAAAAAAAAACTGTTATGAAAAAAGTTTAACTTAGTAGAATTAGAAAATTGCGGAAAAAAAAAATTTGGAAAAAACAATTAAAACTCTGTTTTTGAGCTGTAGCTCAAAAATAAAAAAAGAACGTCTCCCAATCAAAATCCCTTAATCAAAATTTCAAAGCATATTCTGTTGTGCATTTGAGGTTTGCGCAAATAAAAGAGTATTGTCAACCGGGGTAACTTTGGTCAGTTTTGGCAGTTTTTCTTAAACATCTCTGAATCTTATTAACTTTTTTACAGTTTTCTCTTTTGGTCATAACATTATAGGTCTTGGCTATAGGGCTCTATATTTTTTTTTTCTTTTTTTTATTACAAATATTTATTTTTAAACGGCGAAAAGTGACCAATGTTACCCCAGGTTTTTATCATGTTTCATCAATAATACTCCTCTATGGGGTAACATTGCTATGGGGTTTTCCCATCCTGACCACAAGGTTTCACTAATAGACCTGCTATAGCTTCATTGAATACTTCCTTAACAATACTACCAGTACCTCCTCCAATGTCTTTGTTAACCTGTGGCAAATGCTTCATGACCATTTCTTTATCGAAGGGAAATATTCCACTAGCCTTGAAGTCAGATCTCAAATTATCGCTTTTCAATTGACGTTGTAGTAGAGCAAGAAGACCGTGAGAACTGATTTTTTGGTATTGATTCTTTGATGCGCGATTCCCTTCGCCAATTTTCCAGTATCCTGCGCCATCTATCTTTAGCGGACGGAAAACAGCAACATCCAGCGGTTGAAGCAAATGGGAAGCGTATATTCTGAACTGTCGACTAGCTTTTCTCACGCTCATTCTTCCAGTTAAACATTCTTTCATAGCATTGGACAACGTTTCTTGACTGTATGTAGTTGCATATGCTCTTAAACCAGATTTTCGTTTATATTTCCTCGGCATTTTCACCGGCTAAGAATCAAAATGGTTCAATAAATGTATCAGAAATATCAAAAAACGCCAAAATAAACTCAATGTAGTCTACGAAGTAACTGTACTATATTCACAAAAACTGTTGATATACCAAAGTTATTGATATAGTAGTTTACATATATTTTTGGTATCTCTAACAAAATTAAAACATGTTATCTTTGTTAAATTTTAGGAATTTAAAAAAAAATCAACAATTGACCAAAGTTACCCCGGCGACCAAAGTTACCCCGGTTGACGGTACCATTATGAATACTTTTTTTAACAGGCAAACTTTTTTAACGCCGTTGTAATTATTTTGCTCATGCGCAAATTTCACAGTTAATAAACTTTTTTAACGACTAACTTTTTTAACGCAACACCCCTATTGATCTGATTTAAGCGAAGAAGCAATTCAATGCAGTCATCGGCTTCCGTACATATATAAGACCTTAAGGTAAATAATATTACATCTTAACTAATGTAAATAAGGTCTTCGTTCAAAAAAGTACGTAAGTCTTGTAACTCTAAAAGATACCCACTTTACTTTTAAAGTAAGAATGTCTAGTGCATTAAGAAAGGAAACTGTAAACAGAAGTTGGCAGGAATTTAGAAACTCTTCTGATCATAAAACTAGAGTCAAATACTGGCAACAGCTTTGTAAACAATACATGGTATATAAATTTAAAATTTTTGTTTACTTACAGCGAAAAATATTATATGGAAATAAGGATTTCTAAAATTTAAATTCTCTCTCCCTCTTTTTCTCCTCTTTTTGCAGCTTTTAATATATAACTAGTTGATAAATTAAAGTTTCTGATTTTTAGGATCCATCAAATCAGGCTCGCATTCAAGCTTATAACAAGTTTAGATTTACAAAGTATGACTAATATATATATATATATATATATATATATATATATATATATATATATATATATATATATATATATATATATATATATATATATATATATATATATATATGTTTAATAATTTTTAATTTATATATTAAGTGTTTTTGAATATGTGTTAAGTTAAGGTAAACAGCAAAAATTTATTAGTGTTGCAAAAAGATGTTTAGATTTAATTTTTTTTGTGATTTTCTTTTTGGGATTTGCTTAATGAATTAAAATTCATTAAAAGTTTGTTTGCCCATTATCTGTTGGGCTATTTAATGACCATATGTCCTAGATTTGCTAGGTACATCTTAGAGGATAGACTTTTAAGAGAAGAAAAATCTTCCACATGTATATTATACACCTTCAGACCAACACTGTAGATCTATATTGGTCTTTAGATTTACAAAGTTTACAAATTTTTTAATCATTAGCAGTAAAATTTTAAAAAGATGTAAAACCAACTTAATATAAACTTAATATGACTAAATCAACAACTTAAATTATTTTGTTTATATTGTTTGAAATTATATTAACCATGATGACATATAAAAAAGATTTGCTTAATATGTTTCACACAAACAAAATGACAGAAATTGATGATGATTCACTAACAAATAAAAGAATTCAATGTTATTTTATAAAAGACATTGATTTTAGTGACAATCACCTCCCAAATAGTAAATGTGAACAGAAACAAAGCTTTTGGAACTAATTGAAAAACAAAACAATTCAGTATTCTAGAATTTTCTAGCATAAGACTTACCAAATATGCAAGAAACCAAAGTATTATAGCTCACACAATCTTATCCTTACATATTAGGAAAAACTGAAACTTACAGTCTTTAATTTTTTTCTCTTGTTCCAGTCAGTTTTTGTTATAGGTTTGATATCATGTTTTAAAACAAGGGTTCCTCATCAGTTGAATATTATAAATTGCAAAAAGATGATTAAGTATTAGAAAGATTTTCCTCATCCACATTAAAAAGAAAAATCATTAAATCAACTTCTAAAACTATAGCTTACAGTAAAGCAGCCACCTTACAATAAAGCTTCAGAAATGAGCAAAAATACTTTAGGCCTGAATGACAAAAAGGCAGAAACTGCTTATAAGAAGCTGGAAGGTTATAACTTTGGACTTACTCTGGAAGGTAAGTCTGAACTTTGTTACAAATTGAAAAATGGTTTGTAAGAAGTTTTTTGTTTACAGTAGTCATCACATTTGAGTAGATAATTCCAAACAGAATTACTTTGGAAGAACAATGATTTATTGCTCTGTCAATTTAATTTAAAATTAAAAAATATAATGATGTTCTATACAACATTTTTTATTTCACTTCTGAAACTTTTTGATTTTATAGTTTAAACTGTGTATATTAACAGGATTTAGGAAGTCATTAGGAAATGGCTGTTCAAAAAAAATTCTCTCTTAACATCCTTTCCTCTAAGATGTAGGGGACAGATCTGATTCTGGTCTGCTAATACCCAATTATTTTGTTTTGGTTTCGATTGAAGTTTCCAATTTTATTTATAAATTGTATACTTCTATATGTTTTTCATTTTTTGTTGTTGTTATTGACTGCGATTTAGGAGAAATAAAATTTTTTAACTTAAAAATTTTAATTACTTTTTACAGATAAGTAAGAACTATTGCATGATCAAATGTCATTTAATTTCTTTTTTAAAACTCTTTGTTTGTAAACAAACACCTTAAGTTGTTTTTAATGTTTGTGCAAAACCTTTTTTAAATTTTCTTTGAAGCACATTTCTTTAAATTTAAACAAACATTTATAAGTATTATGCTTGTGTGTATGTTTAATTTATAAAAAGATATCATTTTAGTTAATTTGCTTTAGAGTCATAGTTCCAACGCTGGCTATTCTTGGTGCAATAACACTAAATGGCGTATTCCGACTAGTTACAAAATGAACAATCTTTAAGTTGTAAATAATGGCGTTTAACTAATGATAATTGGGAAGATCTTATTATTTGGATTGATTTAGAGATCTTTTGTGCAGTTTACATTAATTTTTAAGATACAAATTTTATTATTTTAGTCTTAGCTTTTCACAATCTTTAAAAAAACGTTACCTTATGAAAAAGTAGTTTTAATGAAATAACATCACCATCGGACATTTCATCGAAATGATATTATTTCATGCCTTAAATCATGAGAATTTAACTTTATTTAAAACAATCTTGTTTCTAATATAAATAGGTGTAATAAATGGTAACTTGAAAGATAAACAAGAAAATATTATGGTTTTATACGCAGGAGTTATACGCATTGATTTAACAACTTATACTATGACAAATTTTTTGTGTCAGATCAGCGACTGCTAAAAAGTTAAAAAATATGCATCAGTGTCACTTCAAAAGTTTAAGTAAAAGTTTCTGCTGTTTTAGAAAAAGATTTAGCTATGAAATACCCTCGTTGTTATGATAAAGTAAAGTTTTAGCTTTAGCTTGAAATAACCTCGTTATAATGAAAAAGTAAACTGTAAGTTAACTAAGTTTAAAAGTACATCAATCAAATTATTGGATTCAAACGTACCAAGTTTAGAGAAATCTGAGAGAATAATAAATGTTAAACATCTTGTGTGATATCTTGACTAAGTTTCAAAATATCACTTACGAAGATCGTATTTATGTAGAAACTCTGTAAACTTAGCAGCCACTATATTCTTTGGACTCTAATTTTAATAATCAATTTATTATATTTAAATTATTTTCGATTATTGGGAGAAACACAACCTGTATAACACAACATTCCATGGATTGGTTATGACGAATCTGGGACCACCCTAGACTGGTATAGAATTATCCTAAAGTTTAAGGTAGTAAGAGAAGTTGTAAAAGTAGCTTATAAACCGAATTTTCTCACTGAATAAGGTCTGTCAATTAGCATCATCATTTATACTTGAAGTTTAATAGATATTTTTAACCTCTATGGGTTTTCATTATCTTGACAACTTTATTTCTCTGATGACTTAGTTGGAATTGAAACAAAGCCAGGATACTTGGAACTAGTTGAGCACCGGATTTGGTTTTTTCAATTTAATATCCGGTCGGATCTATAAACTTTTATGGAATTCTGTAAATTAAACCTAGAAAATCAATCCTGTAAAGCAGATATGTCCCCTGTAATTATAGAAAAAGGAGACTTTACAATTGTTATGCAGTTTTGGCAATTTCATAAGAAAGAATATGCGTAAAGTTGAATTGTATCACCTTTATTATCTTCCTATTGTTTAATGGTTGATCAATTCTTTGGGTGCAAACAACCCTTTTAAAAGAAGATTTTTAAAGTTTCTTAAATTTTATGTAGAAATCTAAGTTTAAGGAGTTATAGAAGCACATGAGATTGTAATCTGGTAGTTCACTTGTTGTCTTTTCCTAATTTTTCATAAAATTAATTGACAACCGAAATTTTTCAGAAGCAAATAAAATCCTTCCGTATTTTTTAAAAATAAAACTGAATCCTTGCAAAAAGTATCCTACTTGCATTATTTTCTGTCGTGTAAATTTTGAACAACAACAAAAAATATCCAGATGCGTTTCGGGGGGTTGTACTGAAACTAACATTTAAACAAAAAAAGCACATCATTTTGAAAATGACTCGTCACGCCTTCTTTTTGGAAAATTCATCAATTATGTCTGAATAGTAAATCTTCGAAAAGATTTACTTAAATTTAAAAATCAGTTTGTTTCTTATTAGAAGTAAATTCTCTCTCCTTTAAATCCTTTAAAATTAAATTCTCTCTTCTCGTTAATTCAGAAACTTTTTTGATTAATAAATCTAAAATCGATGACAGGCAAGTTGTACAAAGAGTTGACGGTAATGTCAAAGTTTACAATCATACAAAGTTGAAACACTGATGTTACCATTAAATAAATTCTATATGGAATAAAAAAAAAATGATGAAAAATTTCCTTAAAAAATAAAAGAGCCGTTAAATATTCTTCCTAAGCAATTAAACTCAAAGGCTTTTTATTTAACTACTATTTTTCATTTTTAAAACACTTGCGATTTGGTTTGATAAAGAGAATATGGACAGTTAACATTCACCCAAAAAAAAAAAAAAGGAAAATTAAATAAGATAAAGATTTTCAGAAAAAAAGATTCGACGATGAGAAACCAGAAATTCGAAGTAGAGGAAGGGAAGCCTTAAATGAGCTATGTGATTCAATGCTAGCTTGTTAGAAAAGACTAGAAACACTCTCCGACTCCGAATAAGTAGTGGTCTTTCCCAAATAGAAGAAAATTAACCTGATCTACTGAAAATTATTTGTAATATTGCATCCCCTTCACTCAAGCCCTACCTCATTTGTTCCCCCTAATGCTAAATCCTGTAATCCATCAAGTGCAAACAACTCAGTATTTTCTTCAAATTGTCAAGTACGAAAATTGGAGATGCTGAAAAAGGTCAAGAGGATCCAACTTCATCGTTACACCTGATCATTTTTCACCACCACAAGTGCCGGAAAGTGGACTTTAAGTTCCAAACGAGTCGGACTACAAAAAATACTCCCATCTCTAAATTTTGATGATATAGTTTCATCTGACAATAGTATGTTAGGCCCTGCCCTAGAACTTCTAGTCCCCTCTGTGTAATCTCTTCTTCAAATTTGCTGCTGCAAGAAATGTTTTACGTATTTAACATCTAATGTGTTGGTGGAAAAACATTTAGTTGTTTGTCTACGATTAAAGCCAACTTTTGTTTTAAATTATGAGCAGCACCCGATCAGGCAAAGGCCAGTTCGTTTAGCAGCAATTCATTCACTGGACGAATTCGTGAGCTCATCGTGAACAGATGTCGAGTAAAAGACAGGTAAGCATTATGCCTATATCAAACACAGAAGTATACTTCACTTTTTTAACATAATACAACTTAAGTACAACTGATTTCTAAAATTCAGCTAATAAATTACAACTTAAATGTCGGCTATGTATCTTAAATAGAAATTTGCTGTAAGGGTAGGGGGTAGGGGTGAAATACTGTGATGTATTTTAGGGTGCTGGAGGTTGGTAAAAATATTACGATCAATCTATTTCTCTTGTAACAACTCCCAAAGACAGTTTTTACTCGTGTTTTAAACTTCTTGGATATACCTGTTGAAGTGATCTTGAAGAAGTCCAGTCGGCTTGCATTCAGAATTTTGAACCAAGTAATGTTTTTTATTACCTGTTGTACTTTTTTTTGTATAAATAGAAAAAGTCGGATTTAGTTTGTTATCCTATTGGAGAGCTAAATCATGAAAATTAAATATGTACTAGAGGGAATAAGAAATTGTGATAACGTTTAGATAGCTGTACTTTTATATTTAACTAGATTGTCAATATTCTCACCTCATCCCTAGACTATACGAGAACCTTCATCATGTTTTCCTGGGGCTAAAACACAAGCAGAAAGCATTCGTTAACTTTTTTAGTGATAGAAGAAGTGGTGTTTATTAGATTCAAGTACCTCAAGTTTTCATTCAACAGTGATAAGAATCTTTTTGCCAGCTCAAACAAACCTTTTCTTTCTATTTAAACTACAACACGTCCATTTTAGCCAACTGCTACTCGATGATGTTTTTCGGTTGTAACTAAAACTTTTTCGGTTGTGGTATTCTATCACACCAGTATGTATTTGAAAAGCTGTTTTGAAACTATTCTGTTTCGATACACTTTTGATATAATTATCCTCCTTTTGTAATAACAAGTTGTCCAGGTAAAATTCGATCACGTATGCTTTTATAATATGCATGCCTTTTGAGAGTACGCAGCACGGTACAAAGAGAAACCTTTTTAAGACGAACAATACAGCACAAAGAATGAGCTGCTTATTTTTTAAAGCAATAATCGCAGATAATTTTTCAATTGACACCTTCTTTGGAGTTAATTAATGAAATTATACTCAGAATGCATAAACTGTTTTTATAAGATTGTAGCCTAATTTCTCTATAAGAGTTCTTATTATGTATAACTTTTTTATTCTGATTATTACAAGTTTTAAAAAAGTATTTTGTGTACACAAAAAGTCAATTAACGGAATTTAAAATTTGTGAATCGATATTCAGGGGTTGTACAAAATAATGAAAACAGCACTAATAATAGCAACTTGATTTCAATATCTGTAAAGTCGTCAATAACCGTTATATTTTTATTTCTTTCTATCAACCGTTAGATTTTTATTTCAGATAAAATTGTTTTAATGAAAAAATATTGCTTGGACATGACAGACCTACCCGATTTCAAAAGATACTAAATTGTCGGTACCCGTATGGCTGGAGTAATCGTGACCAAAACAGACCAGATGCTAAATTTACCAAGAGGTGCATTCTCAAAAGTAATGAAGCATTTAAAAAGCACGGTAAAACATCGTCATCAAAACGCAACGCAACACAATTTCGGGAAGGAAAAAAAGCTCTCTGAATGGGACCATCGTACTCTAATTTCAATTGTCACAACAACCGTTAAAGTTACTGCCGAACTTAATGAGAATACCGAATTTAAGTTCTGAAAGGGCTGCTCACGAGAAAGCTTTGTTCTCAACAACAAACGTTAGAAAGCGTTCAGAGTGATGTAAAAATCACCATAACTGGTCCATGAAGTAATGGAAAAATGTGATATTTTAAGATGAATTGTAATTTACATTATTTTTGACCACTGGTCGAATTAACGTCTGGGGACAGCTTAAAGAAGCATATGAACCCAACTATCTTTTTCATAGTGTGAAACACGGAGGAGGGTATGTGATGATTTGGGAAGCAATATCGTGGAAATCAACCGGCCCGATAGTTTCCTTTCATTGCAGACTCAATAGTCATGACTGTTTGAATATTTTATTGGATCAACTCCATCCAATGATATTAGAACTGTTCCATGAAGGAACTCAATGTTCCAGGATGACAATTCCCTAATCCACACTGCTAAAGTAATCTCTGAATGCCATGATAAGCATTCTGAGGAAGTAACTCATCTTATCTGGCCAACACAATCGCTCGATCTTAAAATTAATGAACATTTGTGGTGCACGTCAGAAAATAATTTAAGAAGTCGATATCCACCTTCAAAATTACTAATTTAAGAAGTCGATATCCACCTTTGAAATCACTAAAAGAAATAGACACAGTTTTGGACAAAAATCCCATTAGAACACATTCAAAGTTTGTACGAGTAAATACCTTGCCAGATTCAATCTGTAAATTACCGCCAAAAGGCGGTCCTGCCCTTTATTAGAATAAATTTGTTTGTTTTTGAAGTTTGGATTGTCCAACCCCCCTGTATTAAATAGCTTATGCATCGATATATTAAATAATCGATGCATCAGCTTCTGCTTACTTTATCTTTTGTTTTTTTTTTCAATGGCTTTCGTTAGTTTAGAACTTATTCATTTGAAAAATATGCTCATTATGAGAACTTACATGATTTCTTAAAGCTCGACTTCTTAAAGCTTGACTTCTTAAAGCTTGACTTCTTAAAGCTTGACATTTAAAATGAAGAAGCATACTTTTATAAAAATTAATGGTTTAAGTCATTTTTAAATAACTTTTAAATTTTTAGTTTCCGAAAATGTTTGTTAAAAAAAAAATTGCCTTCTAATTTATGAAAATACATCAAACAATATTTTTAGATACCAAGTAATAAGTTTTTAAATATCAAATAATATTTTTAAATAATGAAAAACTTATATGAAAATTTAACAAATCATTTTCAAATTTATCAAATTATTTAAAATGACCTTGTTTTAAAATTGCTAATTAGTTTCAAGAAGCAACTACTCTACTACATTCACAATACTATTATCCTGTGATATAATCAAATATCTTCTGCTATTTTTCGCGATTCTTTATCAAAATAACATTTAAACAATCGTTTTAATAAATACATTTTCAGAATAATCCCGAGATGAATAAAAACGAAAGCAATTTAATATATCAATATTTTAATTTTGTGTAATTTGGAAACCATGAGTTAAAGTGTCCGATAAAAAAAGATGGGGGATGAAAAGCACAATGTACCTAGAAAGAACAGAAGAAGAAGAAAAAAGTTATTAGACAAAAGACACTCCAAAATTTCAGACGCTTTTCCTTATAAATGTAACAAAGAATTGACTAAAATAAAACCTTTTATAACAAAAGATTCCAAGTGAGTATTTTTTTTCTCTTTAAAAGGGAAGTTTTTAAATCCATGTTTTTTAAATACAATTTACGTCTTAAGATATAGTCTAGCTATATGAAGGTTTTTAAGCATATATACATACGTACATACATTCATACATATATGCATATATAGATACATACATAGATACATACATACATAGATACATACATAGATACATATATATATATATATATATATATATATATATATATATATATATATATATATATATATATATATATATATATATATATATATATATATATATATATATGTATATGTATATATAATTATACATACATACATAAAAGCCAAAACAAGCTACACTCAAACGTTTAGTGACTATTAAAATTTAGTAAACTCAAAGATTTGGTTTTAGAAATTATGTGAAAGACCAGTGGAAATTAAATCGCATAAAGTAATGCTAAGATTGTACAAGGCCCTGATTCTTTCAAGCTTTTATTTCTTTAAGCAAATTTGGAAATTGCATTTATTTTTTTGCAAATAAGTTTTCATACAGGTTTAAGAAGAGTTAAATTCAATAAATGCACATGTTTTTAAAAGACAAATAATTATTTTGCATGCTGGATAGAGTTTATGAGCTTCATTGTAAGTGTTCATAAATATGGTCTGTTGCCATTCTAAAGCAAAAATTTAATGGCAAAAAGTTTATCAATATTTTTATGCTGTCAATAAACCATTAAGTGAGAACACTTATGGAAATAGAGTTACTCAGAAATAATTAATTTAGAAAATGCTCAACTTGAATTCTTTTTTTCAATTTTCTAAATACTGCTTTGTCATATTTAATTTGTTTTAGGCATATAATATGTGGAAGCGGCAGAAAAGTTTTGCTATTTCGTTTAAAAACTGGTTTATTAGAGAAAACTTTTGAAGATCATGAAAAAGATGTTATTGCTATATTTCCTCATGAAAAAAATCCATTGCAAGTAAAAGATGATAATTGTTCTTGCTTGTCAATTTTAGTTGTTTACATAGAATTTCTTTTATAATTTTTCTTTTTTAATTGTTCTTTTAAATTAGGTGATATCTTGCACAGAGAATGAAGTTATATTTTGGGATTACACTGACTTAAGTGTTTCCAAGGTTTGTGGTTCCTACAACATTTAAATATAAATGCTATATGTAAATTTGTTCCAAAGTTGATTTGTTTCTTTCAATCTATAATTGAGATGTTTTTTATATTTTTATATTTGACTAATGAATTTTTTGTCTAATTTTGAATTGATTCCATTCACTTTTATATTTCAGTTTTTAAAAAAGATTGTTGATCTTACAAAAGCTTAGAATGTCTGAATTGATAAAATTGTCTTAGCAATTTAGTAAGTTGGAACTAAAAACCCAAATGTTCAATCAAAAAAATTTTTAACTTTTAAGATAAAATTTCTATAATACAAAGATCAAATAAGATTGTTACAGGAACAAAAGTCATCAACTAATGCAGTAAGGCCTATGTCTAAAAAAAATAATTAAAAATTAATTATATTTACAACACCAGCTTTTAAATCATATTTAGTCACTCAATATTTTATGTGCCAACTTTAGTAAATAAAATGTTCTGTCTAAAGTAACAATATTATGTGAAAGTTTCCTTAGTAGAATCAATGCTAAAACAATCTTATTAAAACTCTGTGCTTTATTATCAAAAAAGGTCAATAAATTTGATTATTGAATTATATAGTCTCTCTGTAAATAATTTGAAATAATTTCAAAAAACTCTTATTTTGTTTTGCTTCTTTAGACTTTCAAAGTTCCCTTTAAAATGCTTGATGTGTACATGCCAACAGCGAAGAAGGCTGAAACAATCTTTTGTGTTTCAATTATTGAAAAGGAGCTCAGTGAGGATTTCAAATTTTAGTATTTCAAATTTTATTGACTAAATTTTGTATTTAATTTTAAAGATTACTTGTGTGTATCTGTGTGTTATGGTGGTCAAAAAAGAAAAGTTTTTAAAACTGGTAAATCCATTCTTGTTAATCCATTCAATCATAGCAAATCTATTCTTAACACGTTCATAGTTATTCTCATAACAGAAAAAAAAGATGGTGATTTTAAGACAAAGAAAGTTCTTAATAAAGTTATATAAAAGAGATTTTAAGTAAAGAGTTGTGTAAGAGATTTTTGAACTTGTTTTGAAGCAATTTTCACATTGTCTACTTCAATCAAAATCTTAAATAAATCTACTTTGATTGGAGTTTAAGTTTCAACTCTAAATTTTTTTTCTCAGATAAAAATCAAAATTTCCCTTAAAATTCTCCTTAAAATTATCAAGATTTATAAATTCAAATAATCGAGATAATCAAGAAAGTTAAGATGCATATAAAATTCTTCAAGATTTAAACATAAATGTGTTGATTTTTTCATCATTATTTACTGTGAAACTTTGCTAAATTTGTTATTAACAATTGCTACTGTTAAAAATGCTAACTGGATATTTAAGGTACAATTTACTCTTTTTGCTTAACATATATCTCACATTGCTCTTCAACTTCATTAAATGTAAGGGTTTATCTTTGCAACTTTTTGTGGAATGTTATTTTAAGCAAACAGATTAAATATAGTCAACTTTAATCAACTCTTTTAACAAATGATAAAGTTTTTTAACAAAACCAAAAAAGAATTACATTAAAGTATATAAACTTGTAATGTGTTTTTTTACTTTTTAGCTTTAACAAGTTATATTTAATACCTCTACTTTCTTAATTTCTTTAGAAAGAAATAGAACCGTTTTGTTCCAATACAATGTTATAACACAAGAAAAGGTAATGATATCCACAGTCAGCAAAGGGCATAAGAAGTTTGCCATTAGTAAAAGTGAAAATTTTGTTGCTCTAATTTACAAGAAAAACTTAAAAATATATGATTGTAGTAATAGCAATATTTTGTCATATAAATTTGATGAAACTACTTTAACTTGTGTGGCAATACATCCATCAACTGATACAGTAGCAACTGGAGACAAAGATGGGAAGATAGTTTTATGGCATAATATATGTGATACACAGAAAGATCCAATTTGTTCTAAAATGCACTGGCATAATAATGAAGTGCATGATCTGCTTTTTATGAATGATGGTATGTATAATGTCTATTACAGTTTCCTTTTCTTAATGGAATTCAGTAATTGAACATAAACATAAACTAAACAAAAACTTAAAGCCTATGGTGTTAAGAATTAGTATAATTTTTATTTGATGGGCTTCTTTAATTGTGATAACTATGTTTAAAATACTAATATATTTTTACAAATATTTTAAAATACTAATATATTTTTGAAAATATTTTTAGGCTTTTATATGGTGTCTGGTGGGAAAGAAGGTGTATTAGTTATTTGGCAACTTGAAAACCAGCAAAAAAACTTTCTCCCTCGAGTTGGTGGGTCAATAAAACATCTATTTCAATCTAATGATGGCCAACATATTGGTTTTGCTATTGATAGTAATAGTAAGCAATTATTCGAAAATGCTTCAAATGTTATTTTCAGTTATTTGAATTCATTCAATAGAAAGGATATTTATGATAAATGTTTCTGAAACAACTAATAATTTTATAACTAAAGTAATTTGTAAAAATGTTTCCAGTACACTTTCTCGTTTTAGATTTTTACCAAAATTTAGTTAATAATTAATTTTCCAAATTTTTTACTGTTAAAAAATTGGTACTTAAAGTGATAATTTCTTAAAAGTAATTTAATAAAGCCAATCGCATCAACAGCTTTAACAATATTCAAATTGTTAAAGATAAGACTGAATTTTAGTGTTAATTTCTTAATTAGCAAAACTTTATTGGGCTCCATGATGTCATAATTTAAGGTTTTCAATTTATATCATGACTTTATGAAGTCCATAAACTTATCTTTTTTATGGTTAATCAGTTTTCACTTTTGATATCATCAAACCATATCAACAAATTGATATCATCAAACCATTTCAACAAATTGATTTGACCATCAAACCATTTCAACAAATTGATTTGACCATCAATCAACATTTCAACAAATTGATTTGACCATCAAACCATTTCAACAAATTGATTTTGAACACCTTCATGAAAAAATTGTTGTAAAATGCAAAATCCTGGCACTGCCGTTCAAAAAAATTTGATGTTCTAACACCTTATGATTCTAAAGTTATTGTATTTTACAGATTTTACAAAATAGCATTTTATTCATAAAAGCTGCTATTTTAGTTAACATTTTGCTGATATACTTCATCTCCAAACCTAAATTTTTAACTGGGTTTTTAAGGGTCCAAAAAAAAAAGTTTCTTTTTGAGTTACTAAAGATTTCTGGTAATTTTAACTAAACAGGCTAAGCAACACCAAAAAAATTGAACCTGTAAATATTAAAGAAATAACAATTGCTCATTTTATATGCATTTAGAAGTTCTTTTTAGCTGAAAATCTTATTTAAAACTTTTCTAGTTCAGAAAATATGAATAAAAATCATTTGGAATATTTAAAATTCAGATTTTTTAACAAACTTGTAAAATAGGATTCTAAAAACCAAGTTCAATTAAAGAAAATGATTACAATTATTTAATAAGAAACAATTTATAAATAATCATCAATTTTTTAGAATTTACATTTATTTTTTCTATCCAACCGCAAAAATTTTCTGTGATTTTTTCTATTGGATAAAAAGTACTGGAAATCTTTCATAACCTAAAAATGTTGAATTTGGAGTGTTTAAGTGCCTTTCTTTTTTTGCTTTCCCTTTTTTTTTTTTTTTTTTTTTTTTTGATTTTTCACCAGTGTTACTCCAAAAATAGATTAATCTATAAGCTGTTAAAGCAAAAAGGTTGCGGTTTGTTTTGCTTATGTTGTTTTTATTCATATTTTTTTTACTTGTTATTTTATATTTGTAATGATTAAGTTAATTGTTTAAACTATATTTGTTTAGTCATCAAACTGTTATCAATTCATGATTCTAAGTTAACTAAAGCTATAAAAGGACTTTCCCCAGGTAATCAATGTGCTTTAAAATGAGTTATCTTTTTTCTTATTTACAAAGATTCTCAAAGATTTTTACTTCTTCTGTAGCATATGATTTATCTGCTGGCTTGAATTATGATCCAAAAACTGATTGTTTGGTTTTGAATGGCAGACCTGATGCAATCATACAGTTTTACCATCCACAACAAGATTCAGTTAAACTTAGTGTAAGTTTGCTCTCAGTATTTTGCAATTTAGTTTAAAAAATCTTCACGTTGTTGCTGCTAACATATTGTTGGTATAAGTTTTTGATTCGTAATTATTCTATTGATTTTCTATATAATTCACAGCTGGATGTAGTTGGAGAAAATTTGGTATCTTCTGTTGAGGAGCGTCATGTGTATCCTAGTCGAGTTGAAAAAATTGCTTTTTCTAAAGATGGTTTGTGGATGGCAACTGTAAGTTTTTTTATTCATTATAGTTTTAGAGAGAACCACAAAATCATTTTTGGATTAAAAATTTAGTTGTATTATTAATATTTTTTTAACATTTAGATTGTAGTTCGAGAAGACAAACTGCTGCCTACTGAAAGGACATTAAAATTTTGGAAGCATTCTGATAAAAAGTATTTTTCTTTTAGTGGTTTTTGAAACAGTTTAAATTTACACAATCTTAATAAATCAGTTATTTCTATGTGACATAGTTTTCAGATTTTTTTAAATCTTTAAGTAGAGATTTGGAATATATATGTATTTATTAATAAGGAAATATGGATTATATATATATAGGAAAGTAAATTGTAAATGTATTTGTGCCAAATAATTACTGAAGAGTTGCTTTTAAGAACATTTTATTGTGATTTTATTGTTTTTTTTTAAACCTGTTTTAGCTATTGTTTAAATTCAGTCGTTGAGCCTGTTCATGCTGATAATATATATGTCCTTCTATTTCGTCCACATAAATTGAACTATTCTGCCATCACAGCAAGTAAAGATGGAAATATAAAATCTTGGCAATTAGTGGAAGAAAAAACAAGAAAAGGTTTTTAATAAATTTAGTAACCTATCCTTTAACATCTATTGCTTAAACACAAATTCAGCACACATTAATAGTTAATTACTTAAAAAATTTTTGAAGAAGGAAGCATCAGGACAATTTGGAGGATTTGACATCATTTTGTTCATAACATTCTAAAAACCTCTTGGAGTAATACAGTATTGTGAAAAAGTTAACAACCACTAAATAAAAAAAAAAAATTTTTTCAAATGAATTTAGTTAATTTTTGTTCTAAAGATAATAAAATAGTCTTTTTTTTCAAACATATTAAATAGAACATGAGATAAAAGAAAAAAAATTTTTTCTTTAGAAAATGAGTTAATAGAACCTATAAAAATAAGGATTAAATATTGTGTTAATTTTTTTTTATTTTTTGTGAAAAAGTTAAGAACCAAAAAGAATTTTTGGTGTTAAATGCGGCAGAAATGTCTTTTTTAATTTATTTTTTACCTTTTTTGTTTAAATATTCTATTAATGACCTGAGTCATTACCAAAAAACCAATAAAAGTATTTGAAAAAAATTATTTTTTTTTAAATACTTTTAATTTAATTTCAAACAAAAAAAATTCTTTACTTTTGAAAAAAATGAGTAGAAAAGCTATTACCTATGAAGATCGTGTAAAAGTGGTGTATTTTCACCAGGAAGGTAAATCTGCTCGTGAAATTGGAAAAATAATAAAGCGATCACATAGTTCAGTGTTAACAATCATCAAAAGATTCAAAGAGACAAAATCTTATGTTGATTGCCATCTTTCTGGAAGACCGCGTTTGATGAAACCCAATGATGATTGCCTTTTAATCAGGTTGGCAAAGAAAAATCGAACCATGCCGTCGCATGAATTAAGAAGGGAATGTAAGCTTTCAAATGGATGTCAAGCATCGGCATCACTTGTGCGTAGGAAACTATTAGCTAATAATATGTTATGGAAAAAAGCTGCTCTAAAACTGCGACTTACCAAACAATATTTAAAAAAGCGAAAAGAATTTTGCCAAAGCGTCAAAGAATGGTCTAAACAAAAATGGAGGACAGTAATGTTCAGTGATGAGATGAGTATCAAGGTTGATAACCAAAAAAACCAAATTATGATTCGCAGGCAGCCTTCAGAAAAATATAATCTTGATTGTATAGTTCAAAGAACAAAACAAGGTAGCGGGTTGGTTGGAATATGGTGCTGCATGACATATTATAGTCTCGGTATGTTTGAATTATTTGATGGTCAACTCAACTCTATTTATTACGTTGATATTTTAAATAACAACTTGTTACCATCAATTAATCCATTAAGCAAAGCATTCCGTTCATTTTTCAGCAAGGTAATGCACCATGTCACAGGGCTAAAATTGCTTCTGAATGGTTGGAAAGCAAAAATATTGAGCGTCTAACTTGGCCACCAAATAGCCCAGATCTAAATTGCATTGAAAATCTTTGGAGTTGGCTTGATAAAAAGATTGCCAAGAAATCACCAAGGAGCCTTGAGGAGTTGTGCAATATTTTACCAGCAATACTTGGAAATGTTCCCAAACAAATTTTAGGGAATTTAATAGACTCAATGCCAAATCGTATAAATGAGTGCTTAAAAATTCTTGGTAGAATTACGCGGTATTAGGTAAAAGTTACCGTTTTTTGTTCTGTGGTTCTTAACTTTTTCACAATTTTTTTTTGAATAAAAATTACCTATAAAACTTTAAATACATTTTTTTTATTTGTTTAAAAGTTTTTATCATTATTATTATTTTTTATCTTGTTTGTCTATTTTCTAAAATTTATTATTATTATTTTTTTTACCAGAAAAATATATTCGGTTAAATAAAAATTTAAAAATAAAAATAAATTATGTTTTGTTTTTTTGGTGGTTCTTAAATTTTTCACAATACTGTAGATTGTAGCCAAATCAGACCAAAATATTGTTGGCATATCATGCTTTTTAATAAATGGCAAAAGGCGTTTTTTTAAGCATTCTATATACAAATCTGAGCTCAAAGTCTTACGAGTAATGTATGGTGCACTTTTCAAACCACAGGAGCAGATTGCTTGCCATACAGAGAACTTGGGAGCAAATTTTTTCAGTTTGAATATATTTGAACTTGTTGGCGACATATCTGCATTTCCACTGATAAGAATATTGCTGGCCTGGCCATTGTGAAAAGTTCTTTTTGCAATAGGTTTCATCATCTTCAATTATGTACAAGTTTTTTCAGCTTAAAACAATCATAAGCAATACTTAACATCAATATAATTAAACAGCAACATATTAGCTTACATCTGCAAAAAAATCTGTTTAGTAGTTTTTGAGTAATTAATGATTAAAGGGTGCTGAATATCATCATGTTCAACCAATATAATTTTCTTGTTAAAAAAGTAATAAATTTTTACTAAGAAAATTAATGTTAATAGTCATCAATTTAAAAGATGCTTGAAAAAAGCAAAATGTAAATGTTGTATTTTTGAAAGACTGCAAAATAATTTTTTAGGAGAGAGAATTGAAGCTTGGCAATTACATTCTATTGGAAGTTACGGTAAACAAAGTTGTCATCAAGCTTGTTTCTCTGCTGATGGATCTTTGTTAGCAGTACTCTTTTCTGATGTAAATATTTAAATGTATATTTTACAGAGAGTTGAAACTTTTAAAACAAATGTTTTGTATTTGATGAAAGGTTTTTTTAAAATTACTCTTGGAAAGTGCAGTTTTTTTGTTTACTCCACAATTATGGAGTTCACAAAAGACTACACTTTCCGCATTATTATTTAAGATAATTTAAAATCACTTAAAATCTATTTTAATAAAAAAAGTTAAGTAGTTTCATTCAGTTTATTTATTAAGGTTTCATTTTTGAATTAGCAATAAATCTAATATTTTTTTAGATTACATTATGGGATCCAGAAAATCTATCACATGAAAGCACTATTAGTTGGAATTTTGAATTAAATCCAATAAAGTTGGTTTATTTCTTAGTTTTAATGTTAGTTTTTGTGCTTAAACGTTTTTATTTGAGTCATCAAATTTAGCATTTTATCTTCTGTTTAGGTCTCTTACATTTTGCCACAAGGAATCTTCTCAATATCTTATCGGATGCTCTGATAAAACTATAGTGTCATGGAATATTTCTACATTGGAAGTTGCCTGGAAAATGGAGTGTGAAGTTAAGTTAGTGGCATCTGATCCATCCTCCAAATACTTTGCTGCATTTATTTGGTTTAAAGAAACAAATAAAATGCATTGTAATTTCTTATTCTTTTTTTTTTTTTGCATTTAAGCAAACTAAATTTATGAAAAATTAAATAACATTAATAATGCATCAGACTATCCCCACTTTATATCTTTATTTAAGTATATCTTTTTGATCCCTCTGTCCCAACACCTGCTGCTCTACTGTATAATATACAACAAGAGTATTTGTCTCTTAAATCTGCTATCTTTACTCCACGTGCAGAGCAATACATTGGCAATACAATCTGGACAAAAATTGGGTTTTTATACTATCTTAATGACATGGTATGATTATTCTAGGTATTAATCATTTTTAGACTGTAAATCTTTTGGTTACATAATTGTTAATGATTTGTTGGTTTGAAAAATTTTTAAGCCATTCTATTTTTAGAATATAATGAAAATAGTTGAGATAGAGGAAATCAAGATAAATAATGTGAGTTGCATTTTTTTTCCTGCTGTTTATCTTGGACTATTAGAGTTTTATTACAAAGAAAAAAAAATCTTACAAAATCTTAATTTTCTTTTATTAAAATGTTATTAGTTAACTTTCTCTCGTGGTTTTTAGAAAGTATCAAATATCTCTATTGAAAAGTCTGCCTTTGAAGAGTTATTTGGGGTAGCACAAAAGCGTAAGTTTATCTAGTGTAAACAGTTGAGTTAAAGTTTTATTAAATAAATTAAGTAAAAGATGTTAAATTCACCTAATCAATCAATATCTTTACTATTCCTTTTTGTATAGAAAGTATTCATGTCAACAATAACAAATCTTTGCCTGTTGGTAATCCAGCATCAACATTTATGCAAAAAGTATTTTTTTTTTTTTTTTTTTTTTTTTTTTTTTTTGTAGAAAATCACCTATGAAAGAGGAATATGCTGAGTTATTTTACAATTATTATAAATTTTTAGATACTGACAACACCAACTCATGTCTTGCCATCTACAGATATATTGTGCAAAGTATTTTTGAAGTCCTTGCTTGTCTCTAAATCAAGGTTTTTTTTGTTGTTTTTTGTACTTTATAAAGACTAGGAATCTGGAGTTTTTTTTTTTCAACCCTTTTTTTAATATGTCAAACTCAGTTTTAATTTAAATCAGTCACATGGAAGTTTTAGATGCTAGATTTTAAATGTAACAAGTAAAATACCTCGGTATGGGGTTGTAATACCTTGGTATGGGGTAGTAATACTTCATAATGAGATTGTAATACCTCAGTATGAGGTTGTAATACCTCAGTATTGGGTTTTAATACCTCAATATGGAATTGTAAGATAATTTAATCCAAAAATTTTCAAGTTAGAATGGTTGACTTTTTTTTTATTACAATTCCAAGTATGTATTTCCTGCATTATACCAGCTCCAATATGATATTTCCTGGTAATATAATAGTAATAAAAATTGAGTAAAATTAATAGAATAAATACTTTAAGCCAAACAAAAAAGTTAATGCACCCATCTTCAAATTTGAAACAAGTTAAATGTATTGTTGCTATGTATAAAATTGAACAATCAGCATCGCATTACAAATAGTTAAAACTTAATTACAGTTTTGATATTTGTGGAATAAGTTTTTTAAAAATTTGCTAAATTTGGAAAAACTTAAATTCAATGATACAGCACTTCTAATGCACCTTTACTTTATTTACTTAAGATTTAAAGCTATTCTTTTCCTTACTCTAAGGAGCCTGTTTTTAAATATCTTTTACAAGAAACTTCTTTTTTTTTTCTAAGCAAATTAAAATGTTTGAATGATGGTCAAAAAATTGTTGCAATTTTAATTTAATCAATTTTGAAGTATTCTTTATTTCTTACACAATTCATGTATTGCAAACTATTTCTGAGCTATCTTGTGAACGTGAGTTGACCTCACTAAAAAAACTCCAACAAGTTACAAAATAAAGCTTTTATTCTATTTAGTTGGAGGGGGTGCATTTCCACCTTCCATTTTATAGTAAATTTAATAATGCTAAACTAACTAATAGCTAATAAAACTGAATTAAATGAAAATAACATAATTGTAACAATGAGTAAAACTGAACACGGCCTAAAACAAACTTGAAAATAGATTTTAATTTTATATCATTTTTTAATCTTATTTTAAATTTTTTTCTAGTCTTGATGAAAAGGAACTAATTCAAGAAGATTTTGAGGTAGAAAGAGGTAAAAATTTGCAAGCATCTACAAAATATTTTACTTAAAAAAAAAAAAATTTCTAATAAATAACTGAAGAGGCTTTTATTTAAAATTTATCGACCTTATCTTTACAAATATCTACTTTATAAATATCTATTTTGTAAATATCTTTTTTTTTTAATTATGCAGCTGTATTTTTTATAATTATTACTTTTATTTTCATAAATAAAGATGTTTTATAGTTTTTAGATAAGGATAGGAATTTCTTGCTGAATGCTCCTTTTAAATATCTTAACTCCCAAAAAATCTAAAATAAAATAAATAGCAGGTAAAAGATTTGAAAATAAAGTTTCTAAAGATTATTTTGAAATTTTGGTATTTTATTACTTATAAATAAACACTCCTTAACTTTTTATATTATTATTTTGTTGAAATAATCATGTAATACCATTTTGATTAAATTATTTGTGCAATAAAACCATTTTTAAAATAAAAGACATACATACATACATACATACATACATACATACATACATACATACATACATACATACATACATACATACATACATACATACATACATACATACATACATACATACATACATACATACATGCATACATACATACATACATACATACATACGTGAAAAAGGACTCCGGTGTTTTATGTATGGTAGAAATTGTTTTGTGATGCTTCAGAAGTGTAAAGTTTGTTTTCGGACGGATAGAAGTTGGATAAACGAACCGATTAAGAATGAGCCTTAATATTTTAAGCAGAATGTTAAACATTACAAAAAACAACCCTTCAAGTTAATTAAAGGTAAATGTGGGTTAGCTTACGACACTTTCCTTTGATTGGTGTTGATTTAAATGTAGTTCTTAATTTGCTAGTTTTCGGTTTATTAACTATCAACATTCCTTTTTTATCTAATTAAATGATTATTAGGTTAAAATCACAACTATATACAATTTCTAAAAGCGAGTTGAAACTTTTCTGCAACCAAAGTGTTAACGGTTTGTCTATTTACGTCTGTCATTTGTGACAATTCTCTAAATTAATTAAAACGGCATTATTATTTTGAGCTGCATTTGTGACGATATTTATAATAGCATGTGAAATAACGATATTGAAACGGAGCTTATTTGACAATTAACTTCCTTATTGCCCCGTCGAATCTTAAAACGTTTAGAAAACAAAAATGTCGGGTTTTCATTCATAAGACCGGTGATCCGGCTTCGGGTGTTTTAATATTTGATCTTCTTTTAAAAACTGCAAGCCTAAAGCATGGCCTCAAGTGTGCAAACAGGCTTATCTACTGTATAAAACCAATTTTTTTTTTTTTTTTTCTTTTCAATATTCAAACTATTTGGAAATTTTACTCTAACAATTAAACTCATTTGTTTGAGTTGGGTATTAGAGTTTCATGTGTTCTTGTTTGCTTTACAATCACTGTTCAATTGTTATAATCCTCAAAAATTTCCTCATATGTTTCGCCCCTCATTTGATCTTCTACTAAATATTTTACAAATTTATAAATCCATTATATACTAATAAATTCCTTTTTTAAATGGTTTTCCGAAATGTTTTTTTTTTTTTTTTTTTTATATATATATAAGAGTATTTTAGAAAGAAAAAAAACGGAAAATCTCTGTTTTGTTTTAGACGATTTTTCTGAACATGTTCACGAAACTATGGAAATAGTATCCCGTCAAACCGTGCCTAAAGACATTGCACCGATTGACTTGATTAGCTTGCCCGAGTATGATTTTTCGTTCGTTAAAGAATATGTTGAAAAGTGAACGTGATATTTAATCGAAAATTTAAAGGATTTGAAGAGAAGAAAATTTAAATGATTTTGTAGAGAAACGTATTTCAAAAAAACTAATCTAGCCTACATATGTTTGTTGTTTTTTTTTGTTTGTTTTGTTTTGTTTTTTTTCGAAAATTTTAGTGTCAGCCTAATAAAGCTAAAAAAAGCTTTAAAAATTTCGAAATTAAAAAATATAAAAAGATGTTGCCTTATACTATATATTTTCAAGCAACTTATAATCTCACTGAATTTAAAACAATAATCAAGCTTAGTTAAGTCGCCTCTCAGTTTCCAAATAATGACACCGATCTTTACTGTTAATAAACAAACTTCCGCGGTGTTTCTTTTAAAGTCGATAGCCATGGCGCTCAGTCAACTTTTGTTTGGTTTTTCTTGCAAAGGAAGCACTTGTTTTCTTCAAAGCGGTTCGGTTTGGTTTAATTGCAAACGCTCGACATTTTAAATCTCATTGTTGCTAAACATTTTGTCGTACAAGCAACCTATCTAAAGTTTGTGCGTTTGATTTAAATGTTTGAGTGGAAGTGGAGTTTGAAGTCGGAAAATAAAGCCAGTTAGTTTGCATCGCCGCAATCCCACAAAAGTAGACAAGAGGTAAGTTCAAGCTCTGATGATGTTTTTTAGTTAAAAGTTGGTAAAAAATTTTTTTTTAGATTTTCAATCTTTAATTGTGGTATTTAACTTAAGCTCCGATGAAAAATCACAAATCAATTTGTGATTTTTAATTTGAAATGAAAAATGGTATGGGTTGAATATTTAGTGATTGGTTGCGTTTGACAAAAACCAAAAATAACTATATGATATATAATAACTATATGGTATATGAAAAAAAAGGATGAACTTGGTAAACCATCAAACAGAAACTGAGATTGTTTCTTCATTTATTAGCTTCCGTCTCTCAATCTAGATGACCGTCATTAAAGGATATGCTGGCTTTATTTGTTCGCTCTAACTATGAACAGTGGTGTTTTTATCGTTTTACAGTAGTTTTAGTTTCATTATTCAGAGCAAGTTGTAAAAAAAATGTTACCCTTAAAGCAAAAAGGAAATCCTGCCCCCCCCCCCTCTCCATGTAACTAAACGTAGTGACGTCAAAGAGAAAGCGTTGTTTATGCAAAGGTTCACGGTTTTCATAATTGAAACAATCGATTTTTTGTAGTTTTTTTGTTTTGTTTTCTAATTAAAACGTGCTCATTTGAGAGTTTTAAGTGAACCGTCTGTTTGAGAAACAAAGGCACCACCGCAACCCAACACGTGTTAAAACTCTAAAGTAGGGGAAAATGACTTTCTAAATAATCATTGAGTTCTAAAGCTAACATTAACGATAGAATCTTAAAAGAAAAATGTAGAAAATAAAATCTCGACTATTTTATTAGTTTATTTGTTTTACTTCTTTTGTTAATAAGCTTCAGAAATTATGTACCAAATATCATTAAAAACAAAGATCTGCAATTTATGTAAAATATTACGCGATTGAAAATTATACGTTTTGTTCCGGTTATTTGTTTTTTAGGTTTAAAATATGCAAATTGCCGCCATGAGCGTTACAGAAAACAACTCTGTCAAAATGGAAGAAAACCTGTCCAAGGAAGAGCATGTTGATATTGTATCGCCTGTTAGTGGACTTAGTAACTCAAAGCATCACTTTTCATCTGAATATATGGTGAAAAGTATTTCTCGTCATAACGAAACATTTATGTCTTCCGCGTACATCCCAAGTTTGATGTCATTAGCTTCATCTGAAAGTACGATCGGTTATTCAGCGCCAGATTTTCGAGCCTACAGTTATCGAACTGCATCGCCACCATATATTGACAAAGCCCCTACATTAAATCAAAAAACTTCAACGGAAGACACCACCCAAAACTCTGACCGACCTTCACCATCAACTACCCCCTTAGAAGACAAACACGTTTGGTCAAAAGCTGAGGTCGAGTTACTTTTAGACTTATACGAAAAAAATCAAGACCAGCTTAAAGATCCGCGCGTACGTAAAACGCGAGTGTGGGAAGATATTGCAACTGCTATACGCGAAACTCTAGATTCCGATGTAAACGGATGCCAATGTAACCAAAAGTTTCGTAATCTCAAAGCAGATTTTCAAAAAGTGCAAGAGCACAACGGCCGCCCTGGGAACTTCAAAAGGATATGCAAGTATTACGATCGATTAGTGAATTTGTTAAATTACACTCCTTACGTTCAACCAAAAACTTTTTCCAATTCTATGAACAGTAACAGCGATGTGTCTCATAACCAACATTACTTTGAAAATGAAAATATACCGCCATCTCTGCCCTCTCTAAAACGTAAATACAACGAAATTTATTTAAACGGCCATTCAAATAATCTTCTCTCAAACAGTCATATTGAAAATTATCAATCTAAAAAGCAACGTTCACAGTGCCAATGTGAATGTAGCGAGGAGATCGCGAGTTTACGTGAGAGCATTGAGCGAACAAATAGATATATTTTAGCGCGAGCCGCACATGAAGATGATCGCATTCGACGTCTAGAAGAAGTCCACCGTGAAAAATTGATTGCAATGAGTAGGTTCGCTGACATTTTTAAGGACTATATACACAAAATTGTATGACGTAATGGGATTAAAGTTCCGATTATTATCGGGGATAAACTATGATCAATTTTAAACTCTTATAGCTAATTTATTGCAGGCATTTTGTAAAGAAATTTGATAGTATTCTTTTTAATGCCTCAGCGTTTTAAAGTTTTTTTAACGCAGCGTAAGACGTCAATAAATTCTTGTTCTCGATAACTCGAGGTTTTCCGCTAATAAATGCATACTTGTTAAGTCGGCATTGAGTGTAGCGCAATATTCGCATGTACTCCTGAGGTTGTTTGTTCCGTATTGTGGGTTAATGGTAAAGCAAAAATAACAATAGCAACTTTGATTACCTAAACCATTGTGTTTTTTAGTAAAGGACTTTTAATGTTTCTTAACAAAAGAGTTTAAGAACCTTTTTGTACATTGTTAGCAAAATTGTTTTCGAAGGCTTTTTAAATTTGTGTGAGGTATGAAATAGTTTTACTTTTTGTATTGTAAATACTTCTTTACTTAGGATGGATTTCTAAAATCTATTTTTGAATCGGTAATAATAAATTTTATATTTATTATGTATTGTAGAGAATATTATTAATTGTTAACTTATGTATAACCAGATAATTGCTTGTAAAAAAGTTTTTTAAGCGTTTTAAGAAAGTATCTATATCAAGAACGACATTCATCAATGAGCCCCGTAAATTTTTTATGTTATGTCAAAGAAAAAGATTTTTTCTACAGCGATTTTTCTTAAAATTTAGAGATAAAAGTATCGACGTTCGGCGCCGTATGTTTAGTTGGGCATAGTGTGTTTCAAAGTACGTGTCAAAAAGCAGCAAAATACCTATTTAAATTCTGAGTGTTAACAATTTAACGCGAAAAGTTAACAATATAATGTGAATATATAATTATTAAAAATGTAATTAGTAAAAAATCTCTTTAAAGTAAGTTTACGTAAAGTTGTTTTTATGAACAAAGTTATATTAAAAAAATTACATTGAAAAATTGTAGCATATATTCTTTTACTAATCTACGATTCAAATTCAATTCGGACTTGATACAAAGATTCAAGAAAAAGACCTTTGTCGGCAAGAATGCACTCAAAAACTTAGTCTTTTGTTTTTAAACAATTGCGTCCCATAAAAAAACGCGAGATGCGTTTATTATAAGACGCAATTGTTTCTGTTTAACATAAAATCTAAAGACGAAACTAGCCAATGAGTGAATTATCTATTTTTAAATTATTATCTTGTTTTATACATTTTTTGATTGATGGGAAATTAATTTAAAGTTTTGTACAACGAGAAGTAAATTGAAGAGATAAAAAAAAAAACTCTGCGAAATTACGATAAGAAAAAATGGCGGTTCAAGGAGGTTT